>NW_028258484.1:3403439-3558141 GCF_053883595.1 Heterocephalus glaber
TCCTTCCCATAATATGATGGCCAATGTCCACACCTGTTTTAAGTCTTTGTTCAGATATCATTGTTCTTGATGAGGCTTCCCTGACCATACTGTTTAAAATGTCTCCAGCGTTTTGCATTCCCTTTTCCCGCTTTATTTCCTTTGATACTACTAATCACCATCTAACATACTGTACCTTTTCTTATTTTCTATGTTTGTTTTATGCTTCCTTCCATTAGAATGAGAGCTCCATGAGCTGAGAACTCAGTCTGTTTTGTTCACTGCAGTCTTTCCAATACCTAGACAAGTGCCACAAAAAAATTTTGAGTGCTATTAGAATAGATTCTATGCCTACACACTGCAGCAGGGGATGGAGTGACAAAGGTCCAGACTGAGATTCAGGACAGCAGGGCTCAAGCTGCAGCCCAGCCCCTCACCAGCAGCAGCATGAAAACAATAGTTTCCCACTGTTTCTTCCCAGGATGCCATGGCCTCAAGAAAGTGACATCACTGTACAGACTATGGCAGGTCTCCTTCAAGGTCCCTATCCTGATGCCACCATTTTGTCTGGAGCTGCCCCTGAGTTGCAGCAATCAGAATGAGGTTGGGGTAAGTAGAGGAGGATTGCAGAGGATGTGAGTCCTATGCTGAGCTCTAAATGTGCAGGGAACAGTACCGGCAAAAGCTGAGAGGAAAAGGGAATTGGGAGTGGAAGAGAGGTAGGGCCTCTGTGGTGGTCATTCTGATGCTAATTCAAGGCAGGAGAGGCTAGGGAAGTTTCAGCCTGCAGCGGCCACAACCCACAGCCTGCTCACCCTGTGTTCTCTTTAAGGTGTGCTTGTTACAAGGAGCCATGACCCAGAGCTGTGTTGCTGCCAGCAAAGGTGACACGTGGCCCTGAGGGAGTGAGACATCCTCAGAGCAGGGGCTGAGCCAGCAGAGAATCCAACTCCTTTCCCAGCCTATGGCCTCCTTGTTTGGTTAACTTAGCTGGCTGCCAATGTTTTGGGCTCAGCCCCTATTCTTATCTAGTTTCTGTGTTGCTTAGTGTCATTCTCAGAAGAGAAAGCACTTCTGATGTCCTTGGATGAGTCTATGGTTGGAAGAGTTACCTGTCCTTCTGTCCAGGTCTCTGTGGTCCTAGAAGAAGACAAAGCCAAATGGCATGTAGGGAGCAGGTTTTCCCCTTTAGTGCTGGAGGCAAGGAGAATTAATCTAAGAGGCAGCTGGGCAGAGAAGGCTAAATAGTCAGGGTTGAGTACAAGTCCTTAACACTATCTTGCAGTCCAGAGCTCCCAGGAGTGGATTCTGTGAGAAAGCAAAGGGGGCCATCCCAATAGTAACCCTGCCTGCACTTTAAACTTTATCTTCATTGTCCCTTCATTCCAGCCCAACTCACTGCTCCCCAGTGCTCACCACTGCCCATGCCACTTCTGCCTGCTGCTTCTCCCTTGATTCAAGAGCCACCAAGCCCTGCCCCTCTCCTCTGAACTGCTACCTTAGCCACTTCAGCCTCCCTCCCCATTCCTCCTCCTCCCCTCTCATTCTTATGTCTCTTCCAGGTCATTTCAGCCTTGGTGGCCCTTAAAGTAAATCATCTGGTGATAGGGTCCTCTTGTATCATTAAGTCTGGTAAATTTTGTGCTTTGTTTTTGAATTGGTTGATAGGACAAACATCCTTCACAAATCCCCACCCCATCTTGACCTTTGCTGGGCACGTAACATTCCTCATAGATGGCACAATCATTTACTTTGGGGGCTGGAAGGAATGTTTACCACCATCAGGTCAAATAGCCCTATTCTAAGATGAGTAAAATGAGATCCAGAGAAGAATGTTTTGCCTAACATCACACGGTCAAGGTCAGAGCTTGAAAGTTAAGCCTCTTGGCTCTTTGTCCAGGCAAATAGAGTAAGAAGAGGCTTAGGTTGTAAAGTTGGAACCACCTCTTCCCTTAGGGACCCAGACTCTGATATCTTTCTTTTTGGAAACCAGCATTTCCCCGTTGGTTTCTTCTTTTATAATGCAGATCCCTAAGAGATCCCAGGGCCAGGCTGGCAAAGTTGACCTGTTTCTCCTTGGAAGAAAAGGGAGGGAAGCTGAAGGCTTACAAGCTCACCTACCTCCCAGCCTGGCTGTGGTCAGCACACATAGTATGTTTCCTGATTGACAAGTGAACCAAATAAAAGCCAGCCCTGGTTATCTGGGGAGAATTAAGTCTCAAGGAAATATTTATTATCAGAATTCTGCTACTAAGAGGGAGCAGCAGGTTAAGTGGGCAAACAGTAGGCTGAGTGGGACCTGATTTTCCCCAGCTGCAGGGGAGGCCTGACATTTAGGACATGGTGATGCCAGGTCCAGGCAAGGGCATAGCTGTAATCCGCTTTGATCTCACCCTGTTTGACCTTGGAGAACTCCCTGGAAGATGGATATGAATGCACAATTATCCTCAATTACAGGTGGGAACGGTGAGAGTTACAGTGGCTAAGGAGGTGCCGAGAGAATGAGGAAGAATTCTGGAAAAGATCTGGTGCAGGATCAGGCTTTGCCCTTAATCAGGTGTGTGTTTTTGTCTAAACATTCTGGCTTCTCTGGGTTTCTTCACTCAAGCACAGAGGTTGGATCACATTGGTGACACAGATCATTTTTTTCTCCATAACAGGCACATGTTTGCCTCTTTTGTGGGCCTGGCCACTTGTAGGACCACTACAGGGGCTGTAGTACAAACCCACTCTGAAAAGCTCATCAGAACAAATGACTACTGTCAAGGGCATCGTAGAGAGTCACTTGCCTGTGTTCTAATTTATATAACAAAATTCAAAGCTTGTGCACTTGTTGTTTAGGAAGAAAATCTCCACATTGGTGCTGGGTTTCAGCCTGGAGGAACTTCAGCCTTCTCAGGGCCCCTGGCTCAGGGGCTCAGATACCTGATTCTGGGTTCCTGGATGTACCCCCAAGGTGTCATTCGTTGAGAGGAGGCAGAGCTGTGCAGACCTGAGTGTACAGCTTCCATGTCCCACACTGATCACGGGGCCGCCATGGCCTCTCCCTTCACCTCCCCACAAGCAGGGCAAACACCCAGCTTCCTCTCCTGTACTTGGGCAGATCCAGCACCAAGCCCTCCCCTGCCTAGCTTCTAGGCCTCTGAGAGCTGGCTTTCTCCATATCTCTGTGCCTTCAGTGAATACTGCCATACAGGGAGGCTGATCTGCCAAGCCTTGCTTGAGTCTCATGCTAATAGGTCCCCTGGGGCATGGCACGCTAGGGTGGGAGCAGGCAGTTCCCACCCGAGCACAGAGCAGGCAGCCTGCAGAGCCAAACACTGCTGAGAGGCCCTGATCAAGGTCATTCACACCTCCGGGTGGATAAGGCAGGCTCAGGGGCAGTGCTAGGTTGCCCTGCGGGCCCTCTAGGTATTGCAGAGGCTGCTCTGGTGAACCCTAGAATTCTTCTTGCCCTAGGTGCAATCTAGTGCTGATTTCAGAGTTAGACTGTGGTGGCTGACCATTCCAATGGAACTGAAGCCAGAGGAAAAGAAGAAAATGACCATTTATTAGGAGCTGGTGGAGGATGGTGACTTCTTCATGGATCATCTCATTCATTCTTCTCATCAGCCCTGTGCTACTACAGGCAGCACTACTCTACTTACAATTTAGAGAGGCCACACAGCTGGGAGGCAGAAGAGGAATTCTGCCTGGCCTAGCACTCTTCCCATTTCACTGCTTCAGAGGCCTAAACAGAGGAAGGAAAGCCAGGAATTTGAACCCCATTTGTCAGTGGGCCATGTCTCTCCTTCCCCTTTGCCTAGGGTGGGTGAAGACCCTCTTTACTTGCTACCTCCCCGACCTGCTCCTCCCTCTGTAGTCCGAGCCATGGAAATACTTTTGTTCAAGAAAGAAGCGAATCCTCATTTCCTGCCAGTAGAAATCGATAATTTATGAACTATTGCTCCAGCCAGAACAGAGAGCAATATTTTTAATGCTTCTTAAAATCCAATATTAACAAGTCCTCTAAAGGGCAAAAACATGTGAATGAGGAGAAATGAATGTTTTACAAATCAGAAGGGGAGCAATGCATTAAAGTGGGCTGGCACATGGCTGGGGAGTCAGGAGGGTCTGAACTTAGGCTAGCTCACTGCCCAAAGCCACCATTGGCTGGGGTGGGGGGAATCTCACAGGGGATGTGCCTTGGGAAGAGCTGTGCAGAGCTAGACTCAACCAAGGGCCTGAAGGATCTCCAGGATGCCTGTTATTATGCGTGTCCAGGTCTAAGACAACTGTGGATTCTAAGTGCTGGCCTCTTGGGACCTGCTCCTCTAGAATGGCTGGCCTTCCAGCCCTTCCTGCCCTGGTAGCTGTAGGCAGTCACCATCTGCAGCAGACTGGGTTATTGTTCAGCAATTTTTTACTGTTCCGTCCTCATTGCTGACAAGTACAACAGTTGTATTTTGGTAGCCTTTAATCAGAAAGTGGTGGGGGAAGGGACCCAGAAAGAAAAAGCAAGCATGAATTAGTTACCCTTTGAAATTGGTTACATTTTAATGTCTATTTTATACAATAGAACAGCAGTTTATATACAACTGCAAATTAGTATGCAAACAGAAAAGGTGTGGGATTTATTCCATCATGGCTGGATACACTGCAGATTCATGGGATTCCTTGCAATCTGAGATTCACAGGTACTGGGGAAAGAGTGAATTTTGTTATACCACAGACCATGTCCCAGCAAGCCCCTTCACCTCTCTAGGGCTCAGTTTGTGCTTCTAGAAAATGGTGACTTGTACACTTACACTTCAGGGCTTTCCCCAATACTAGGGTAAGAATGTGAATGGTGAAGCATGTGGCAGATGGGGGGGAACTCCATTGTTCTACCCATGCTGCTTTTTCAGCCCTGTGACTTCAGGCCAGATTCAGAGCTAACTCTAAGCCTCAGTTTTCTCATTTGGAGAATGGGAAGCACAGTTCTTATCTAGGAGAATGGAGGGGGTGATCCAGAGTTCTGAATGTGAATGTTCCTGGCACCCAGCAGGTGCCAAAATAATTATCTTCTTCCTTTCTTCTCTGCCAATCCCTCCTACCTTTTTTACAACCATGTTCAAGGCTCAAGCCTCACCTTCTTCAAGCAGCTTTCCCAGGTCCCTCACCCTGAGGTCTCTTTCTCTAGGACAAAGCTCCTCTCCAGAAATCCATTCACCACAAGCTAAAAACCTGACCGCGGATGTCAGTTACAGAAGACTTAATAGCAGATTAATTCAAGATCCTGTTTACACGCATCAACCATGACCGTGTGCTGCTTTGACCTATAGTCCTGTGCCTTAATTAAAGCCATCAGTGTGCAGCAGTGAGTGACAGTCTGGATTTCTAAGGCCTCTGCCAGTTTCGCACTTGCCTGCATTACCTGAGGACAGGCCAGGTCAGCCTGTCTACACCTGCTGCTCATAATTTGGCCAGGCCCTCACCTAGTAGACATTGTTATTCTTCATCACAGAACTGGTAGAGGCTAAGCCAGGCAAGAGGAGCATCTGGCTGAAGCAGGGACCACAGCATTTAGTGCCAACCTTCTATTTTTCACACCAATAATGGGGTCACAGTGATCTCCTGCACCAGCCTCCTGGGGCCAAAACATGTGCTCTGAACCCATGCGTCCCTGCCTGAAACCCTTACCTTGGACTTTGCTCTGCCATGACAGTGGCAGGATATTGATAGTACTAATAGCTGGAATTGGCTGAGTGCTCTGCACTGACAGTCATTCTAAGTGCAGTGGTGAACAGCATCAGTTATGAAAAGAAGATGCACAAATAGCCAACAGGCACATGAAAAAAATGCTCCACATTACTAATCACGAGAGAAATGCAAATTAAAACCACAGTGAGCTATCGTCTCACACCTGTCGGAACTACTATTATCCAAAGGACAAAGCATAATGAGAACTGGAAGGATGTGGCAAAAAGGGAGCCCCTGCACACTATTGGTGAGAACATAAATTAGCACAGTCATTATAGAAATAATATGGAGGTTCCTCAGAAAATTAACAACAGAGCTATCATATGATCTACTGGTCCCACTACTGGATATATAACTAAAGAAATGGAATTAGTTGTGGATGAAACATCTGCACTTGCATGTTCACTGTAGCACTATTCATAATAGCTAATGGACAGAGTCAACGTCAGTGGGTAAATGGATAAAGATTTGGCTGCATACCAAATTTTAGTTAGATAGGAGCAATAAACTCAAGAGATCTGTTGTACAACATGATGACCACAGTTAATAATGTAATATTCTTAGGGCCAGGGATTTAGCTCAGTGGTTCTGGTGCCTGCCTCGCTAGCACAAGTTCCTGAGTTTGATCCTCGGTACCAAAAAAAAATGTAATATTCTTGAAAATTGCTGAGTGAGTAGATTTTAAGAGTTCTCTCCACAAGAAAAAAATATGAGGTAATACACGTGTTAATTAGACTAATTTAGCCATTCACAATGTAGACATATTTCAAAACTTGTATACAATAAATACATAAAATTTATATCTGTCAGTTTTAAAAATAAATTTTAAAAAAATGAATCAGCTCTGGGTTTGGGTCCAGGTCCTGGCTGTGTGACCTTGGACAAGTTACTTAACTTCTCTGAGTCTCAGTTTCCTTCTCAATAAAATGAGGCTGTAATAGCTCCTGCCAGTAGGACTGTTGTGGGCTGAAGAAGGTAGTGTTCTAGCATAGTCAGTGAAGCAACTGATATGTCAAAGGAATGCAATAAATATTAGCTGTCCTTTTGTTTTGATGGTAAAATTCTCCCAGTAACTCTGTGGAATAACAGGCCTTATCTCCTTTCAAAGAGGAGAAAACAAAAGTTCAGAGAAGTTAGAAACTTGCCCAGCATCACACAGCTTGGTGTGCTCCCAACTGCAGGAAGTACCTCGGTGTCAAATGAAAAAATCAATCCCTGCTTGGACAAGCAGCCTGGGAACTCTAGGAGCCTTAGAGACTAGGCTGATGGTTTCCAAGTCTAACTGAGCATTGGAAGCACCTAGGAAAGCATTTAGGATGCAGATTCCCAGGCCTGAGCCCTCTTCTGAGGAAGCTCCTCTGAAGGGTGGGGCCAAAAATACCATGGCTAAGCAGTGCCAAGTGTCTTGCAAAGCCCCCTTGCCAGTGAGGAAAGGGCTGGTTGTCAGCCCTGAGAGTTGTCTTTTCATGGCCTCACTGCCTCCCCACAAACCTCATCCTACACACTGCGCCTTGCTGAAGGCACTTTGGTGTCAGATGGGGGGGGGTGTCCTACCGGCACCTGTTGTCCTAAGAAAGGGAACATGGTAACATACTATATACATCCTTTGCCCTTTGATTTTTTCCTTTTTATTTGTCCTGAAAACCTTTCCATATTAGCACACAGAGCAGCCACATTTCTTGCACAGTTGCTTCTATTCTGTTTTACGGGTAATTCATTGTGTCTTCTTCTCTTAGCCATTTAGATTGTTTTCCAAGAGCAGCTTCCATGCAATGGCCCTGCATGTACACACTTGTACATTTCATCCACAGGATAAATGACTAGAATTTCTGGGTCAGAGGGCATGTGAACTGCTAATTTTGAGGGCCAAATGGGCTTCTTCACAGACTGTACTAATTTACACCCTCATCAACAATATATGACATGCATTACTTTGCTGATTTGATGAGTGGGAAAAAAAAGCTATCTTCTTATAACCTAATTTGCATTTGTTTTATAGGTGAGTTTGAGTATTTTTTTATATGTTTTTTAAAAAACACTTGTTTATCCTTCCTTGTCAGAAATGATATGCTTTACTTGCTAGTTTTACATCTGGATTGTTTTTTCCTTTATCTTGTGGATTTGGTCAGAAATTCACATAGTAATAAGTCAAACCTTTTGCCTGAGCTAGAGATGACAGCTCACTGTTTGCCTATGTATGGTGGTTTTTTCCAAGGAGGAAAGCTTAACTTTTATGTAGTCAAAAATATCAGCTTTTTCTTTATGGTTTCTTTGTTTTGTTCCTATCTCCAAATTAATGTTTCAAGATCTTTAAATAGTATTTTTATGGTTTTATTTTTCATATTTGAGACTTTGATACAGCTGAAATTTATTTTATTTTAATATTTTTAAGGGCTATAAAAATATCCAGAAAGATAAATAAATGTGATGCAGTGATATTTGTCCTAATATGAAGAAGTTTCTTTCACAACATTACTCTCTATCATACTGGCCTTCAAATCACAGGAGACAGTTGATGCCATGCTGTTTCCTCTTCTTTTATTATAGGTTGTAGGGTTTCTGAATCAGACTCCCATCCTCAATTTTCTCATTTATAAATCAAATTCACTTTCAATCCATTGTTTAGAAGGAGCATTTTTTTCCTTGTTGTATGAAGAGGACTTATTTTTTCACAACTGGATCATAACACGAAAGAATCGGTTTCTCCCAGAGTTGGCCTCTCCTAACATTGAAGGTCATACCTCTCCCAGCCTGGCTCACCATTTTCACCAAAAGGGTTTTTGACTTGCTCTTGACAAAGGAAACCACAGACAGGAACATGGCTACAGCATCCTTGGTTGAAATTTATTTTAGTATAAGATACAATGTTTGGGCAAGAGCTTGGCATGTTTTCAAATATTTTTCTTTAAATCCAATTAATTATCAAACCCAGCCTCACACAAATTTTGGGAGTATATAAGTGAAATGGTACTGGCTGTACATTTTTTGAGAAAGAAAGAAGCAGACAATTTTGTTTTCTAGTTAGCTACCCAATTATCCCATGTATTTCATAAATAATCCATGTTATGCCCAGTGATTTGAAACACAATTTTTATATATCCAAATTGCTGTTTTTTCCTGTTTCCTGTTTCTATACTTTTTCCATGTTTCATTGATCTGTCTAATCCTGGTATTTTAAATCTCCATATCTTCATGGTACTTTGAATATCTGATAGGTTAGGCCCTTCACTATTCCTTTACAGAATGTATCTGCCTATTTCTGTTGGGCTATTTCTCTGTATGAACTTTACAATGAGCTTACTAATTCTAGAAAGGAAGAACTTTTAGGGGTGATGTGGATGAGCAGATGTTAGGTTTAGATCTAGAATGTTCCCCAATAGCCTAGAGTGTTCATAGGTGGGTCTTTTGGAAATTGATTGTGATATAGGGAAAATGTAGCTCTCAAATACACTGAGTTCATGTTCCACAAAGTTGAAGAATGAATTCTATGGAACAATGAAGGTTAAGAGTAGGAAAAATTATTGGGAATAGAAATGGGGATAGGAATGAGGAATAGGAATAGCTCCTGAGAAACAGGAGGGGTCCCAAATGGGTTGCCAATGAACTCATTTCTCTGAGAAAGTTTTATAGAGCAAAGTCATGAGGGGTGGTTACAATGTGGGTCAAATTATAATCAGCCAATACAATTACAAGTATAGCCACTTAGCTTATATTGATCCAATAGTAGCAAGGGCATATGGATGATATCAGTAACCTGAGTTGATAATCTATAGTCTTTGTCTTGTCTTTAGTCTTAGTTTAAGTAGTCTTAGTCTTAACAGGTAGGAGAAGATAGCCCACCACTAATGAGATAATGGTTAATTTATATGGGAAATCTCAAAAGGGTGGTACTAATAATTTAAAGTTTCTCTTTATCCCTTAGGGAAGTATGTAAATCTGGCCATTATTATTTTAATCTTCTTCAGATGTGCCTCAAACCACAGTTCCAAAGTGTTATCTTCTGCACTGACTCCCTTGAGGGCCTATCCCTATCTGACTGTCTATAATATTTCTACCTAACTTGGCTGTCTATAATAATTGGATCATGAATCCCACCTCCCAGGAGGAGGCTCCCCCGTTGCCATTCCACTGCTCCTAGGGCAGAGGAGGTGAGCAAATCCCAGCACCCAGGAGGAGGCTCCCTGCTGCCATTCCACCAGTCCTAGGGCAGAGGAGGTGAGCCAATTCCAGTGCTCAGAAGGAGGCTCCCCTGCCACCATTCCACTGCTCCTAGGGCAGAGGAGGTGAGCCACATGGGCACCAGCAGCAACCCCCCACCTCCGCCATGGAAATGAGAAGACACATAAACAAGCCTCAAAAACAGACTTCCAGATCACCTACGCCAACCCCAAAGGGAAACTAGATGGAACAATCTGGTACTCAACCACCTGGACTCCCTGAAATGGCAATAAAAGAAGATCTGGAAAAAATGAAATCAGAAATAATTTCTCAGATAACAGCAAAGACTGTGCCCATAGTGCAAGACATGATTAATAAATCTAGAGAGGATACAAATAAAAAAAAATAGAGGATCTGAGCAACATGATGGAATCCCAACATAGAAAACAAATGGAATCCATAAAACAGATGCAAACAGATTTCCAGGAGATTAAAAACTCTATTGAAAGTCTACGCAGCAGAATGAATCAATGTGAGGACAGAATTTCAGATATAGAAGATAAGATTGCAATTAGTTAGTGACCAGGAAAAGAAAAATTGCTTTAAAATTGTAAGGGAACACGAGAAATCAATCCAGCAGCTGCTAGAAGATGCAAAGAAGAATAACATAAGACTGATTGGAGTCAATGAAGAAAGAGGAGAGAGTGCAGGTGACATAAAAAAAACTCTTCACAGAAGTGATGCCAGAAAACTTCCCAAGCAGGGGAAAAGAACTTGACATACAGATAAGTGAGGCATATGGGACTCCAACTAGCCTTGATCAAAAAAAATCTACACATAGGCATATAATAGTTAGGATTCCAGAAATCCAATAGAAGGACAAAATTCTACAAGCAGTGAGAGAAAAGAATCAAATCACATACAAAGGAAAGCCCATCAGAATCACAGCAGACTTCTCAGTGCAAACCCTCAAGGCAAGAAGAGCTTGGAGTGATGTGTTTCAAGCCCTAAAAGAAAACAGCCTCCAACCCAGATTGATGTATCCTGCAAAACTATCTTTCAAAATTGATGGAGAAATAAGATACTTTCATGATAAAGAGCACCTCAGGAACTTCATGAATACCAAACCGGCACTCCAAAAATTTTAGACAATACCCTAGGAAAAGACAGTGAGGATCACAACCCCAGGAAGCCCAGCAGAATGAATCCATTGGGCATGACAAATTAAACCCAAAGAGGGAGACTCCAACAAAAAGAAAAAGTCATGACAAGGTTTTTAAAACTTTTGACTTCATCTCCCTAATGAGTGTATAATTCAATCTTATTATTGTACTGATTAGTGTTTTTCTGATTCTAGAGTTGCACACCATTCCTTGTGCTATCCTGGCTATTTATCATCTTCTTATGTCTACATTTTAATTGGGTTGTCTACTAATGAGCTCTAAGAATTCTTTATATATTCCGGTCATAGGTTATATGCATTGTAAATATGGTCTGTTTAAGGACTACTTTTCATTTTAATGATGTCATTTAAAGTTCTACATTTTGATGGAATCTCATTTATCAATTTTTTTCTTTTATACATTATGTTTTTTGTATCCTTGGAAGTTCTTGCCTACCCTAAATTCATAAACATTTTCCCTTATAATTTCTTCTTAAAGTTTTATAGTTTGAGTCTTTCTATTTAGGTTCATAGATCCTTTCAAGTTATTTTCATGTATGGAAATAAAGGGTTGATGTTAATATTTTATATATGGATACCAAGGGTTCTAGTGCCATTTGCTGAAAACACTATCTTTTCTTTGGCTCTTGAATTGAGTTTATATTCTATAAAATGTTAATGTTAAATAATCTTTCAAAACTCAGTAGACCATATGTGTGTGGTTCTATTTCTAAATTCTCTGTTTTATTCCAATGATCTATATGTCTTTCCTTACACCAACATTGCCTTGATTACGGTAGCTTTAGAAGAAGTCTTAAAATTAGGTACTAAACGTCTTCCAACACTGTTTTTTTTTTCTTTTTCTTTTTACTTTTCTAGGTCCTTTGTACTCCTACATAACTTTTAAATTTCAATATCCAATTCTTCATTTATAGCAAATATACATAGACCTGAATTTTTATATATACCCTGTGTTTTCTAATCCTGCTAAATTCAAATACAAGTTCTAGGGGCTCCTAGAGATTTCTTAGTATTTTCTCTGTAGATGATCATTTCATCTACATATAAAGATTTTGCTTCTACCTTGCCAATCCTATCCTAATTGTGTCATTTTATTGTTAGACTATTTTGGTTTAGGCCTATGTTTCAAAGCTTAATAGACAGATGAAGAGTGGGCATATCTGCCCTTGTTCCCTACCTTAAGGAGAAAGCATTGTATCTTTTCCATTCATATAAGGCATTCTCGCTGGAAGTATGGAGCACATGTCTTTAATCTGTTGAGAAGTTTCTATTCTACTTCTAGTCTCCTGATAGCTTTTACCATGAACAGCTGTAGAATTTAGTCCAATACTTTTTCTCCAACTAGTGACTGGATCATATAGCTTTTTCCTTTCCTCTGTTAAAATGATGACTTTTGGGGATGGATCTTCCAATGCTGAACCAACACTGCCATCCCTATAATAAAACCACTTTCTACATACTGCCAGATCTGACTTCTAATAGTTTGCTTTGTTAAACAAATTTCTATCTATGTTCATACTTTTTCCTTTTATTATCTTTATCCAGTTTTAATATTAATACAATGTTGATTTCCTAAAGTGAGGGAAGAAGTGTTCCTTTTTTTTCTGCTTTAAATGTTTGATATAATTTATCAGTTAAAATGTATATGAAACTATTGTTGTCATATAGGTAGGTTTTCAAGCTAGGAACCTACTTTCTTTAACAGGTACTATTCAAATTTTATATTTCCTCCAGAGTTAGTTTCATTAATTTGTCTTCCAAGGTACTTCTTAGGAAGTTGTCAAATTTATTTCAAAACAGATTTTTGTAATATGCTTTCTACATCCTTTTAAATTCTGTAAAATCTGTGGTAATATCTCCTAGATTTTGATATTGTAATTTTAAAAATGTATAATTGATATTGTGTAATAGGAAGTAAAGGTCTAAAGGAGCAGGGGAAATGGGAGGGATAGGGGAAAGGAAAGAAGGGAAAAGAAAAATATGAGAAAAGGAAAAAAGTGGAAACAAGTACCTCAGGGATGCTCTGTCTCCTTCCTCCCTTAGTGAAGGAGGGCTTTCTGGAGGAAAAGGAAGTGAAGAAGGCGGAGAATGGGAAGAAGCAAGAGGAAAAGGAAAGGTAAAGACTTTCGCAAGGAAGAAAAATCCCTCCAATCAGAGAGAACTAAGAACAGTGATGGGGGCAACAGTGAGATGAGGCATCAAAAAATCCAGGCTATAAGAGGTTTCCTTGAGGACAGTGGGAAGAGTAGATGGGGGAGGAAGTGAGGAAGTGGAGGCCAGAAATTGATGGGGTGGCCTGGAATTGATGACAGACGCAATTAGAGACAGTCCACTTCTGAGCCACACCAACAGGGTTCTGGTCAGTTAGCTGGTCAGTGAGCAGGCTGCCTGGGCTATCTGGAAGACAGACAGAAACTCCAATCAGCCTCTCTTGCCTGCTGGTCCTCAGAGGTGCAATCTCATGATCCTTCTGTTGATGAAGGCTCCTTTGCCTTCAGGGAAACCACTGTGCAGGGTTTTGAATTGACTGCTGTGATCGAGCCACTCTGTGAACTTACGGAGAGGAATCAGAAGGCCAGCTTGGGCCCCTACTGAGAGCCTGTCTCAACCAACCAACCAACCAAACAAACAACAGCAAAACATAGAAGCTGTGTTTCAAGAGCATGGGATGCAAGATGCCGGTGTGAAAGCACCCTGGCAAGGGGAGAGGACATAGCAAACCCTTTGTTATTTCAAGTTGTAATTCTCCAGAACAAAGAAGGTAGGGACCTCAGTCTAATAGAGCAGGAGTCAGGGAAGGCCCAGCACGGGGGCAGTGGTTGCCACTGGGGAAGGAAGGGAGGGCTGTAGGAGTGTGGGCTTGGGCTCTATGCACAGCAGGACTGCAGGAAAGGCTGGGTGAAGAAGTACATTCACGACTGAAAATGAGCCTGAGGATTCTCAGCTATAAGCTTCACTTACTCCCAACCAGAGTCCCTGGCAAAGGAATCCTCACTTGAGAACATGTCCCTGTGTGTTCCACATACATGTACACATCTCATTTTTAGAAGGAAAGTAGCAAACCAAAGAGGATCCCAGGGATCCAGCCTAAGACCACAGTCTAGGGTGGAGGGGAGCTGTCCCGGTAAAATTCCAAAAAGTTTTTATAAGGCTGACAATAGTTTCAAGGATTTTAATTTAAACATATTTGTTTTGTAGTCTGCATTCAATAACTTCAGTGTTTGAGGTCCCTTGGAGGTCTTATTCTGCTAATTCCTATTCCAGGTGGCTTACTTTCCTGTGTATCTTATAACTCTGAGTTGTGAGCTAATACTCAACCAAGCTTTCCTCTCCATGGGAATCCTGAATTCTGGGTTATGAATATCAGCTCCAAAGAGGATTTTGCCGCACTTACAGTAAATTTCTTGGCTTTCAAATCACATACTCAGTGTGCATTTGAAACCTAGCTAGCAGAGAAGAGTGACCTAAGATTTCAAATTCTCAGAGGAAGCTGACTTGTTTGAACTCTGAGCCAAGCCAAGACAGACATATTTCCTGCAGTCCCTCTTTGTTGATGGGTCCACCTTATCACTCCAGATTTAGGCCTTCGTGCATCTAGGTTTTATGCTGGGCTCTCATTTCCAACTTCCCATCTTGCTTGGGTCCTTGCTTGGCTTTAAAACTCCAGGCTATGTGAAGGAGGTGGTCTGTTGGCCCAAGGGAAGCTGCCACCTTCAGGGTCAACCTAGGATTCTTACTTCCTGTTCTCTGTTCATCTGGGGCGCCCCTGGGGATAGCTCTCACCTTCCAGTGGTCTTAGTGCTCCATTGAAAGGATGCATTGTAAGAATGTCTCCATTATGCAGTGAGAGAACTTCTTGGGATGGCTAGTGGACTCTGAAGTTCCATTGTCTTTAGGTCTTTGTAAGCCCTGTTTCTTTCTCTTCTCTCCTTTCTCTCATCCCCTCCCACTTACCTTTAGCTCCTTCTCTGACTACCTAAGCTGTACCTGTCTTTTGGATCTCAGCTGGGGGTGGGATGTGCTCTGGCAGGTTTTCTTCAATGCTCTGGTAGACTCTCCCCAGCTTCTCCCTGAGGTTATCTAGCTCTGCCCCTAAGATGGCTGTGGAACATACTGAGACACCCTACTGCCCCATTCTGTGCCTTGGGGCTTTATTTTCTGTGCAGAACTGTCAGCTTTCCTCTTTATTCAGCCAGAGCTCTTGCTCCATCACATCTAACATGTCAAGATGTGCTCAGCTAGGAGGAGGTTTAGGTCAGAGCTTTTCACAATCTCTGGAGCTTTCCACCTTTGAATCATTGTGAATGTGTGTTGATTAAAAACTCCAAGTTTTGGTCCCCAGAGATTCAAATTTCAGGGCCAGGCCTCCCTCCCAACCCCTGTGCACATTGGCCATGTCCTAGCCTCAGAGGGGCTAGAATTTGGCCTATTTCTCATTTCCTAGATGGATTCAAGGAATGTGAGAGAATTCTGGGATTAGAGGGCAGGCAAAATCATCCAAGAGAGAATCTTTGGTGTTAATTTGAGGGCCATTTTGCTTCTTGCTGATATCCTTCATCCCATCTGACTGGCCCCACGACCCTTATTTGAGCAGGCCTCCACAAAGGGTTTGCCAAAGCTATTCCCCTGGAGGGAACTAACTGAGAGGCGCTTGGAATGCACTGCACCCCATGGCATTTGCATGGTAACAAGGGGTAAGGCCTTAAGCCAGAGGGACAGGATCCTAGGCTTCCAGGAGAAGGAAAACCAAACAAGGGGAACAGGAATTCCCATCCCAGGCTACTAGAACTACATCTAGGTGGTTGCTTTTGGATTCTCAAGAGCAGAGTCACTGTGCCCCACTCCAGTTCATTCACAGTGCTTCATCTAATATCACAACTGTTCATGAGTTACATGACATTATCATCTTCATTTTGTAGGAAACTGAGGCTGAGTCTGGCTACAGAAGTCCTATAGCTACTAAGCGTAGAGCCAGGATTTGACCCCAGGTCTGACTTACTCTAAAACTCATCCTTTAGCTGTTGTGCCCAGCTACCTCTAGGAGACGGGTCAGCAGGCAGGCTGACTTCTGCGTCAGGAGGCAGCAGATGCAGAGGAAAGCCCAAGGGTGCTAGAATCAAACCAGTCAAGTTCAAATTCTAACTGTGCCACTGAACTAGCTGGGGGATTTTGAGGGATTCTTCCCTCCAGCCACTCCTCCTAGCTTCTCGTCTCCAACAGCCAAAAGAGCCTTTAAAAACAAAATGGAGCTGAGTGTGGTGGCATATGCTTGCAACCCCAGCATTTGGGAGGCTGAGGCAGTAGGATTGCTGCAAGTCTGAGGCCAGCCTGGGCTACATAGTGAGTTCAAGGTCAGCCTAAACTATAAAGTGAAACCTTGACCCAAAAAAACAGAACAAAAAACCCCACAAAATTGATCATTTCATTTCTCTGCTGTCAACTTTCCAACAGCTTCTCATCCCTTCTAGAACAAGGCCCAAGAGCCTCACAAGGGCTTCTGGGCCTGTGGCAGAGGCTGCCAGACCTCACCAAGATACACGTTGTCCTCCTCATCTCCTGTCACCATTGAAAGATGTTTCTCAGTCTCCTTGCTTAGAGGGGGTTAGGATGTGTGACTGGTTCTAACCAACCATCAGTAGAGGCGACATGTGTGCAGAAGTGAGGATCCAGAGAGGACTCTGAGGAGATGAGGGAACCGCATGACAGAAGATCAGTCCTGGGCCCTTGAGCATGTTAAACAGATCCCCTCTCTCCCTACTCTGATGATATGAACTGATCTTCTACACAAGCAAAAACTGAACCTTTGCTGTGTGAAGCCTCTGAAACTTGCGTGGCTCTTTGTTACAACAGCTGGTATATCCTGATTCATGTAGGACCCTGGCCCCAGTCCACACTCATCTGCTTCTCCCTCCTCACTCACTATGTTCCTACCTCGAAGGTCTTCCTGCTGTTTTTAGATACTGGGAGCTCATTCCACCTCGATGCCCATATTAGTCTGCTTTTCATCACTGTAACAGAACACCTGAGGTAGCTTATAAAGAGAAAAGGTTTACTTTGGTTCACAGTTTTCGAGATGTCAGTCCCTGATCCATTGGCTCTGTTTGCTTTTGGGCTTGTGGTGAGGCAGCACGAGTGTGTGGCATGGAAAAATTGTTCACCTTGTATCTAGGCAGCAAAAGTGAGGAAGAGGAAGGGGTCAGGGTCCCATTCCCAGGGCACCCTCCCAATTACCTTGCTAGACCCCACCTCTAAAAAGTTCCACCACCTCCCAATAGTGCCACAATGGGGACGAAACCTTTACCAGCAGTCTTTGGGGGACATCTAAGACCCAAACTGTAGCAATGCCTTTGCCATGCACTATTCCCTCCCGGAATGCATTTGCCCAAATCCCTAACTGCTCTTTCTCATCTTATCCACGTCTTCTCTGAGAGAAACCCCTCACCACCCTTGTGAAGCAAGCCCACTATCACTAGGTACTCCCCTACCCTGTTCTATTTTCCTCTAAAACAGTAATCATCATTTGACTGCATACTGTATGCCTTTCCTGATAATATTTATTATCTACTCTGCCTCATAAAGGCTCCTCCACCTCCCAGTAGCACCAAGTTGAAGATTAAGCCTTTAATACATGGGCATTTGGGAACATTCTAGATCCAAACTATAGCACACTGACTCTTCACCAATGCAACAAAGATGCATCTAATTCAAGGCATCTTATGAGAATCAGAGAAAGAGACAGAGACTCAGACAAAGCACATGTATGAGCATTGTGTGCGTGTGTGTGCACACTGGGGCAGAATGGAAGAGGAGAGGAGGAAATAATTTGAAGAGAAGACTGGGTCAGGGAAAAGAGGTGTCCAAGAACCCTGCTCTTGGGGGACCTGAGTTACAATAAAAGATCGAGAGACTCCGATGTACTGAGAAGGACCCTGGGTCACCTAACGAAGTGGTGGTTGAATTTAGCCTGAGACTTGGGCTTTCTGACTCTCAATCCAGTGCTCTTTCTCCTGGGTTCCCTGCTTCCTCAGGAAGACCCTGGTTGGGGGATCCTTTTTTCAGGCTTTCTGGGATTAGAGGATAAAATACATAGCAGGAGCCAGGGATGTAGCTCAGTGTTGCTGTGCCTGCCTCACAAGCACAAGGTCCTGAGCTTGATCCCTGGGTGGGGGGGGGGCACATAGCAGGAGGCTCACAGGGCTCCAAGCACCTCCAGCCACCCATATATCCCCACATCTGCACACTGGGCCATAAGCAGCCTCTCAAGAGCATTGTGGGAATATGCAGCACAGTCTCCTTGGCTTGCAAAAAAACACAAACGAACTTCCACAGCCACAAGGGGGATAACTGTGAAGATCCTGCAGCTTCTAGATAACAACACAGGCCCCAGGAAGAAGAGCAATCAAAGCAGCTTTGAGGATCATGGTGTTTGGTGCCAATGGATATTCCTTCCAGGTGTTGCCTTTTATGCTTCTCATCTGCTATGTCTCTCAGGTTAAAAATTCAGATTCCTGGGCCAGGAATCTAGCTCAGTGGTTCTGCCACCTACCTCAAAAGTGCAAGGACCCGAGTTCGATCCCCCGGTACCAAAAACCAACCAAACAAACAAAAAAACCAGATTCCTAAACTAGGTGTGTTTGCACACACCTTAATCCTAGCACTTGAGAGGTTGAAGCAGGTGGATCTCCCTAAATTCAAGGCCAGCCTGGGTTACGTAGTAAGTTCAAGGCCAGCCTGAACTACATAGTAAGACCCTCAAAAAAAAAAAAAAGTTTGTGTTTCTAGAAGAAAAAATCTTCCTGACTAACTTTAGCCAGGTACTCTGCTTTCTTCCATTTAGCTAAATCCAAGGTGGGACATTGCTGAGAGCAAACTGGAGCTTGTGCCGGGGAATGGTCAGTTCCTGGAGATTGAGAGAGGGCTCTGTGGGCTGCAGACGATGGGCATTCAAGTTCCTACACAGTATCTTCTGCATTGATTTATACCATTTCTCAGAAGGGCCTGCTTTCCACTTCTCTAGAGAGCAGGAGTTTCTGTCACTTCATTCAGCCTTCACTAAGGCGCTAATTAAGGTCTCACAGGAACCAGACTCTGCTGAGGACTTTGGGATGGAGACAATCTTCACACCCCTGTGAAGCAAAGCATATTAAGTAATGCATGGCTGAGGGGGCCCTGAGTGAAGTGGGGCCTATGCCTGCTAGCTCTGCCTGTTGCTGCCTTCCCCCAGCCAGGCCATGCTTAGGACGGATCTGACTAAGCCAGCTGGTGCAGTCACATGTGGACAGAAAGTACTAGAAGGTGTTTTTAAACTGTTCTCCAATTCCTATGTGGAAAGCTTCAGATTCATCAAGAATTCCAGAAATGGAGTTCACACATTCAGCATACTTGAGATTCTGTCAGTGGAGGTTTTCTTAGAGAGAGAGGCCTGGCCTAGCTGCAGAACTGCCAATGGCATTTCCTTGGCTGAATCCCTTATCCTTGGTCCTAGTCCCCTACTCCCTTGGGGCTTTCTCTGGCTGTCTCTATATCAAAATATCTTCCTGTTCTTTGGAGGATTCTGCCCAGAGATTCTGTTATCATTTTGACTCCTGTTCTCATAACAGTCTCTGTGGAAGGAAAGAAAAATGTCACCTAGATAAAGACACAAAGCATAAAAAAGTAAAAAAACAAAACAAAACAAAACAAAAGTAAAAAAACAAGGAATGACATTTGGAAAAGTTCAGACAAGAATGGCCTGGGCAGAGCTGAATTTAGGGGAAGGGAGAAGGTCAGAGCCTGGGGGATTAGGGACATCAGAGGACTGATATGGCCCTGGGCTCCTTTCATAATGACTAGAGGCTGCTTCATGAAGGACTCCCTGGAAGGAATGTCCATTGGCTGCTGGAACACTTGCCATTCATTGTCTCGTGATTTTTTTTATGTAACTATTTTGGGGCCTGAGTGCGAGAAGCGGGTATTGATCAGTCCAGGAGCCTGGGCTCCGAGGAAGGACTCAGCACAAGGTGCCCCAGCTGCTGCAGAACTGGGCAGTCTGGTGGGGGAGACAATGGTAGGGTTCGAGATTAGGGGACAGAAGTGACAGCTGCCCAGCTCTGTGGCACCTGCTGGAAAGCATGTGTGTTATTTGCGTCACTGTCGTCTCCATCCAGAGAATGCAGCTCCCTGAGGCAGGGCTGGCTCCTTTATTCCTGATCATGACTAAAGTGCTTGGTGCTTGTTAATATGATTGTTGAATGGGGGCCGGGGATTTAGCTCAGTGGTTTCGCCACCTGCTGCACAAGCTCAAGGACCCGAGTTTGATCCCGCTACCAAAAAACAAACAAACAACAAAATATGATTGTTGAATGAATGAATGAGTGAATGGGTGAGTGAATGAATGAATGCGTGAGTGAGTGAGTGAATGAATGAGTGGGTGGGCAAATGGGTGAGTGAATGAATGAGTGAATGAATGAATGCATGAGTAGTGAGCGAATAAGTGAGTGAATGAGTGAGTGAGCGAATGGGTGAAGAGTGAAAGAGTGAATGAGTGGGCAGGTGAATGGGTGAGTGAACGAATGAGTGAGTGAGGGAATGAATGTAGAGGCCAGGAGCTCTTGAGTATGTGCCATTCATTGTCTCACTTAATCTACACAACAAGCTGTTATTACCACACTCATATGGAAAATAGGGAAACTGAGGTTCAGGAAAGTTAAGTAATATTCCCAGGGTCCCATATTTAGCCTGGCCACTGTCTCATATCCATCTGACTCCAAATCTTAACCACCAAGGCTTTTGGGCAGCTGCTACCTCCCAAGATCCTTACAGTTTTGAGATCTGAAGGAATGGAGACTGAGATGGTAAAAAGCTCTGAGTAAGCAATCAGGCAAGAGAAAGAAATAAAAGGGATACATAGAACAAAGAAAGAAGTCAAACTTTCATTATTTGCTGGCAACCTGATCCTTTACATAGAAGACTCAAAAAAATTCCACCAAAAGACTCTTAGAACCAAATTCAGCAATATAGCAGGGTACAAAAATCAATAGAGTTCCTGTACACCAATAATGAACTCACTAAGAAAGAAATTAGGAAAATAATAACATTCACAATAGCCTCAAGAAAAATTAAATACTTAGGAATTAACCTAACAAAGTCAAAGACCTCTATAACAAAAACTGTAGTACTGAAAAAGAAGATGGAAGAAGATAACAGAAAATGAAAAGATATACCCTGTTCCTATATAGACAGAACCAATATTGTCAAAATGGCCACACTATCAAAACTAATACACAGGTTCAATGCAATTCCAATTAAAATGCCAACAGAATTCCTCAGAACTAGAGAACTAGAGAAAATAATCCTAAAATATATATGGAACCAGAAGAGACTCATAAGCAAAAGCACTCCTGGGCAAGAAGAGCCAAGCAAGAAGCATCACAATTCCAGGTTTCAAGTTATATTACAAAGCTACTATGATAAAAACAGCATGGTATTAGCACAAAAAGAGACACATGGATCAATGGAACAGAATAGAGAATGCAGAAACAGCCCTAGGCACATTAAGTCCTCTGATCTTTGACAAAGGAGAGAAAAAATACCTTGGAGGAAAGATAGCCTCTTTAAACTGGGAAAACTCGTTATACACATGCAGAAGATTGAATCTAGACCCATACCTCTCATCATGAATTAAAATAAAATATCTTAATAGATCAAAGACCTGGATATTAAAAAAAAAATCCGTTGAAAGATAAAATAGGTGAAACTCTTGGAGACATAGGTACAGGTAAAGACGTTTTGAACAGAACACCAATTGTGCAAGAAACAACATCAAGAATCAACAAACAAGACTATACAAGTTAAAAACCTTCTGCACAGCAAAGGAAACAACCAAAACAGTGAAGAGACAACTTGCAGAATGGGAAACATTGTTGCCAGTTACTCCTCAGAGAACTAATATCTAAAATATATAAATAACTCAAAAAATTAGAATCCCCCAATAAAAGAACCAATCAAAAAATGGTCATTTGGGTCCAGGATTTAGCTCAGTGGTTCCGGCACCTGCCTCAAAAACAGAAGGTCCCGAGTTCGATCTCTGGTACCAAAAAAAAAAGGTCAATTGAAATGAATAGACACTTCTCAGAAGAAAAAATACAAATGGCCAAATAGATACATGAAAGCATGTTCAACATCATTGGCCACGAGAAAATGTAAATAAAAATAACACTGAGATTTCATCTTACCCCAGAAAGAATGGCTATTATCAAGAAATCAAATAATAACAAATGCTGACAAGACTAGGGGTCAGGGTGGAAAGGAACACTTCTACATAGTTGGTTGTAATGTAAACTAGTACAACCACTGTGGAAATCAGTATGGAGATTTCTCACAAAACTAAAAACAGAAATTCTATTTAACCCAGCTGTCCCCACCAACAAAGTATCTACCCACAAGAGTAGAAGACATCGTTGTACAGTGATATATGCATAGCCATGTTTATAGCAGCTCAGCTCATAATAGGTAAATTTTGGAAGTGGCCTATATGACTATCAACATGTGTATAGATAAAGAAAATGATGATGTCTTTTTTGCTCAGGTGGGACAGAATTTTCTGACCAAGAACCCATAAGTACCCCACACCACCTCCCTCAGGCTGGTAGACTGAGCTCCAGCTTCTTGAAAAGAGAGTTCTGGGGGCAGTAATTGGCTCCTGTATCCAAACCACTGACCAGACAAGATTGCAGGAGGCCTCAGGTAAGTTGAGCCAGGAGCTCTAGGACCACTAGGTTTTCTCCTATTGTCTCATTTCTGGTTCTCTCATCTTTGAGATTGATCTTCCTCCTTCACTTCTCCTGAGCTGCTGTTCGAAGATTTAATAATCCTCCCAGTTTCATCTCTAAAGACTAAACTCTTCTTCCCAAATCCAGTTTCAACAAACAGTGTAAGACTCCAATTGGCTACGTTTAGATCACCCACCACCTTCCCAACCTATCACTGAGATCCAGATGTTATCATGGTTGGTCAGGCTGGAATCAAGGGATCACACCTAGGCCAATGATTTGTAGCCAGATGATCCCTGCCCCCCAACTCAGATCACCAGCTGGAATGGAAATGGGCAGTTCTTTGCACAAAAAAGTGAAAGTTTCTGAGCAAATTAATATATGTCTTTTATCTATCAAATCCTAATTTTCTGTTTCTAATCATTCTTATCTAATCCTGAAGCACTACTGGAATTAGCCTTTAATCACCTTCTGTCTATTACCCTGGTGCTCAGGTCTCTGCTCACTACCCACTGGGCACAGCTGGCCTGATGAATCAGCCTAGCTTGCAGTCCTGATGGCAGAGTTCAGTGAGGCCCTCCCTTTTCCAACCATCTTAAACATCTTCCCTCCTCTGCCTGCCGTGTCAGCAGTTTCACTACTGGAAATCCAGTTTTAAGCTTAACAGGACTTGCTTCCATTAAAATGTGCATCGCTTTGCAAGCAGGCACCGTATGAACAATTATCTATGATCTAGGACTAGCGGCTTCTTCAGCTTTTTCCTATTTGGGCAGGAGAAAGAAGGGAGAGTGCTCAGAGGTTTTGCTTGAGAATATGGGAGAGAGGAAAAGGGAGGAATATAAAGAATGAGAAAGCTGACAATACTCCCAAAGCCATGCATGAGTCTGTTCTGGGTGAGTCCAGACCACTTCTGGAAGCCTTGGCCACTCTTACTTCATCTTGGAGAAGCAGCAGTGGTTTTTCTTTTTTCTGTCTCTAAACTTCTATTTATTTAAACATGTTTATTTTGCAATCATTTAAATTCACAACAGTTGTCAATAATACAGCGGGAGTCCGTGAGCTCTTTCCTCAGTTTCCCATAATAGCGCATTGCCAAATTATAATCTCACAACCAGGATACTGACATTGACACAGTCAAATATGGAATATTTCCATCTCCACAAGGACCTTCACATTATCTTTTTAAAGCCACGAATACTTCCCTCTCACACCCCTACCCTCTCCTTAACTGGTGGCAATCACTAATCCATTCTCCATTTTTGTAATTTTGCCATTTCAAGAATGTTATACAAATGGAGTCATACAGTATGGCACTTCTGGGGATTGGCTTTTCCCACTCAGCATAACTCCCTGGAGATTCATTCACACCCTTTAATCTTTCCTTCTTGTTGGTAATACATTATGGTAGGTTATAATACGGTTTATTTAATCATTATCCTGTTGAAGGACAACTGGGTAGTTTCCAGTTTGGGGGCAACACCAATAATATTGCTATATAAACATTTGCATACAGGTTTTTGTGTGAACATTGTCTATTTCTCTGGGACAAATGCCCAGAAATACAATTGCTTGGTTGCATAAGAGTTGCATATTTAGTTTGATAAATTGCCAAACTGTTTTCCACAATGGCTGTACAATTCTATGTTCCCAATAACAATGTATGACTAGGTTTCTCTAAACCCTTGACAGTATTTGGCATTATCACTATTTCTTATTTTAGCTATTTGGATAGATGTAGAATGATACCTTATTGTGATTATAATTTTTATTCCCTTAATGGCTAATGATGAACATCTTCATGGGCTTGTTTGCCATCTGTATGTCTTTTTCAGCGAAATGTCTCTTCACATCTTTTGCTTATTTCCTAATTGGATTGCTCCTAATTGGGTGACAGCAAGTGTTTGGAGGAGAATCAGTCTAATGGTCAAAGCAGGTGGTGTGCTGGAGGAACAGGGCTGCTGTAAAGGGCTTGGGTGGTGGCAGTCCATAGTGGCAGGACCTAAAGGATCTGACCTGTTTGCTCAGTGCTTGTTGGAAGAGGGAAAGGAGCACTCAGAGCTCAGGAAGAAGCAAGGCCACCTCAGCACCTCCCTCTGCCCTTCTGTGCCTTCTAGCCATTTCCAGCACAGCAAACGGTGGCATCCTGGGATCGGGGCCAAGTGAGGCAGAGAGTGGCCTGGGGAGCAGAACCTGGCATGGGGCCCAGTCATGTGACACCTGAATCTTAGGGAGAGTGACTGAGGGGCCAGGACCCCCTGCAGCCTTCTGGGACAGATGGGAACAGAGTGGGACAGCTCAGATTTCACCACGGCTCCATGTGACCTGAGTGAGCGCCAGCAGGGTAGCAGAATGATGCCAGGCCCTGGCCACCCCAGGGTGACACTTTTCACCAAGAAACTGCCATCCTTTCCTCACTCCGCAGGGACCAATCTGGCCTGAACTTTGGGTCCCATAGCCTAGAGGTGAAGGAACCAGATTCTAGCCAGTCCCCAGAACAGAAGCCGAGAGATCTGAAGGAATGCGGGGGGCATGTGGGTGTCTGTGCTGTGTGTGTGCATCTACATTGTGCGTGTGCATCTTTGTTATACTGTACATCTGCGTTGTGTGTGTGCCTACAGTGTGGGGAGGGCTGTCATGGGGGCACAAGCAGCCTCTCAGTATTTGCTTTTAGTCTATTCACTGCGTAATCTTGGACAAGAAATTTCGTCTCTGGGGGCCTCAGTTTACCTGGTTTTTTACAGAGATCTGGACTAAATCATTGGTTCCCAAATTTCACTAAATATCAATATTATGTGGACTTGTTTTTAAAAACTAGATTCCTGGGCTCTGCCACAGGTTTAATTAGCATCCTTGGGCCTAGGGTACTGATGTCTGAGAACGTACCAGGCCCAGGACAGCTTTTATGGGACCAGTGTGGTTTTTAGAACAACTGACCTAAAAGTTGGCTGGTGAAAGTTAAGGAGGCAAGTCCAGGAAAGTGGGAGGAGCCAGAGAAGGGGAATCAATCAGTGGCCAGGAATGTGGAAGGAGAAAGAGAGGGGAAGCAGTCAGTCTCCAGGAGCAGGGAAGAGGTGCCAAAGAGGGGAAGCCAATCAGCATTCATCTTGTGAGGAACCTGAAGCTTTATTATTATTATTCATTAAGTTCATTGGTACATTTTAGTATACAATATGATGACATTCATCATTGGGAATTTGTACCTTTACATGATATAGCTTGGTTCTTATTTTTTTCCCCACTCCCCTGTGCTCCCTTTAACCCCTCCACTCCTCCCTATTTACAAAGACTTTGTTTCTGTTCTTTCCTTTTCTCATACTTTTTCCTTTCCCTTCTTTCCTTTCCCCTACCCCTCCCACTTCCTAGGCAGAGCAAGGAGGCTGAATCCCAGAATCACCTCTGTTCTTTGGTTGCTGCTGCTGGAGTGCAGTCCCCCAGCACCATAAGGCAAGTAGAGGGACTATTACATTCGGAGTTCAAGAAAAGGGTTAGCACATCCCAGGTCTGCCTGGAGGCTCAGAGTGGGCCTAGGAGAAGCCACTTTGGCCTAGAAGGACACCCTAAATCCTTCAAAACCCTAAATAATCTGAGAACAATTAGCCATGGGGTCCTAGCCTGTTCATGTCCACTGTATCTGACTCATCTTGGAGATGAGAGTGGTCCAGTTTCCTGCTTCCTGGCTTTGTGTTCTTAGGCAAGTCATGCAACCTTTCGGATGCTGTTGCCTCCTCTGTAAAATGAGAATGATCATTACATCTGCCCTACTCTTCTGGCATTACTGTAGACATCACCTCAGAGGGAGGTAGCTATGCTGTGTCAGCTGCAGCGTGCTGTGGTCAGTTGGAAGTGGGCACTACTGGGAGCCAAGAAAGGAAGGGGCTGACACCCCCACCTCTCCTGCTCCACAGTTGGAACATCTGTGCTGAAAATAAAATCACCAGAGGCAAGTATAATGGTACAAGCCTGTAATCCTGGCACTCTGGGAAGCTGAAGCAGGAGGATTACATGCTCAAGCCCAGCCTAAGTAATTTAGCAACTTAGTGAAAAAGTGTCTCCAAAAAAACAAAAACAAAAACAAGCTGAGGATGTAACTCAGTATGAAGGCCCTGGGTTCAATCCCCAGGACCATAAGAACAAAACAAAACTCCACCCAAGTGATTCTCTTTTTAAATTATTAGACAGTCGCAAGTAATCTCTCCCATGACACCCCTCCTCTTTTCCAGAGGTAAAAAATATTACATGAAGGGCCGGGGATTTAGCTCAGTGGTTTCGCTGCCTGCTTTGCAAGTGCAAGGACCCGAGTTTGATCCCCGGTACCAAAAAAAAAAAAGTATTACATGAATTTGATGTGATCTTTCCACATTAAAAATTTTTTTCTTATAAAAAAAAATGTGCCCATGGAAAACATACAGTATTGTGTAGCTCATTTTACAGGGTCAGTTACATACCACACAGAAAAATGCTTCAACTTTGCCTATTTTAGATCTAATTAGGTCATTTTTTTTTATCAGCCATGTAGTGTTCTACCTGGTGTCTCTGTGTTCCCTATGTGTCATCTGTTTAACTTGATGGTAAAATTGTTCCACAGCTAAATTGTGCTTTTTCCTACCCTAGGCTAGCCAGATGGGCTCTTTGGCTGCAAGCCCAAGAAAAGAAACCAGAGGCTTTGAGGAAGCCTAAGGGTGAGTTGTCACCTCTGGCCCCAAAGGGAATGACCCCCTGCCTGGCTCTGCCAGGTCCACCCACAGCCTTCGGGAAGGAGAGAGAGGGAGGATGAATATGAGAATCCTGCCCTGACCTGAGCTGACCTCCTGAATCCATCTGCAGACGTGGAGTGGGAAAAAGGAAGTGGAATCCCTGTCACCCAAGGAAGAAACTGAGTTCCGTGCTACCAGAGAAGACCTTGGGTGGCCACCCTCCCAGTGTGTTAGCACCACCCTCTCAGCTCCTTTGGGTGTGAGTCAAGGACCCCTGTCCTCAAATGGGCTGCACAATTTTCAGGGCCCTATACAAAATAAAAATGCAGGGCACTTCTTCAAAATATATTAAGAATTCATTAGGGCCAAACCAAGCTTCTTCAAAGCATATGGCTCTGCGTGGCTGACCAGGTGGCATCTCCACAAAGCCAACAACTGTCCCCCATGGGAGTCCTGTTCTGGAATGGAAAGTATGCAAAGCTTTACAAAAGAGAAAAGCTGTTATTTTGGAAATACTCGGGGTTCTTCAGTGTGGTCAAGCTGACCACAGAGGTCACCACTTGATTTGTCCCCTATAGAATGAGGACTGGAGACAGAAGAGACTGCAGCACAAGCAAGAAGCTCAGAAGGCCGGGGTATAGGTCTTCCCTTATCCCTCCCTGATGAGCTGCATGACTGTTGCTTAGCTTCTCTGTGCCTCAGTTCCCTCATCTGAGATGAGGGGCCTGCTTCACAGGATGGCTCAGAGGAATAATCTTAATGCTCTGTGGACCCGATGTCATACACTCTTGGTTGATGTTAGATATTCCGCCTGGAAGACTAGAGTTGGGGAGGGGAGTGGGCAAAGGTAGGGAAAGCTCTGGATCCAGAGCCAGGAACCCGGCCCTACCTCCAGCTCTGCCCCTAACAGCCTGCTGAGCAGAGACAGGTCCCTCTCCCCCTGAAGCTCACCACACAAATCAAGGTGAGGAGTGTGGACATTTTCTTCCAGCTTTGTTATTCTGTTTCCAAGGAAGCCAGTCTCTCCCCTTAGTGCCTTTTCCCGGCAGTTATTTTCTGAGATGTAAGAAGTTCTTCCTCCTATCTGATAACCAACCTTTCAGGTTAAAGTCCAGACTCCTTGTTTTGCCCTTTGTGTGGAAACAACTGGTCAGTTACTCCTGTAGACCAAGGTGAGGCACCGTGCTATCTACTCTCGTGGTGGAATAGTCCCAGGCCTTCAGTATCCCCTTTTACTGGCCCTTCACTGCACTGAGACCCACAAGAGTCGGTCCTGAGCTTGTCTTCCACATCCGTCAATTCAGTGCTCTCCAAGCCCGAGAGCAAGTGAATCTTATTTCATTTGACAACTGGAGAAGTAGGCTCCTGGGGGTCGGTGCTCCTGAGATCCCTGACTGCTGTGAGCCAGAGCCTCTGACCTCAGCCCCAGCCTTCCCTAGAAAAAGTCTTTCTCTCCGCTCTCACCAGCCCTCTCTGCCTGAAGCTGATGGGATGGATGATGTCCCCACTAAATCCACTGTGGGGCAAGCACCTCTCTGGATATGGCAGCTGCTGCTGCAGCCCCTTCACCACCACTCAAGGACTCCAGCCCATGCAAATAGGTTTGAGTGACCTTATCAGAGGACAATCCTCAAACCCACCCCCTCCCCCAGGACCCTGATCAGCTCTAGCACAATTATAATGCAATCTGTGAGATTATTTAACACGGGTCACCCACACTCAAATTCAACTCTTGGGGTTGAGGGTGGACTTGTTCATAGATGTTTTTCCAGGACCTCATTCTCTGCCTGAAAGATGGAGGTACTCAGTATGAATTTGACAGGTGAGCAGACACATCCACTGTGAACTATTTAAAGTAACCTGGCAAATGTGGGTTCTTTATTTTTATTAGTAAATTCCTGGAGGCACATCTGTCACAGGATCACTCTGAAGGGTTTCATCTCAGAAAGGTGCTACTTTAGGTATGATGCTGTGAGTTTCACTCATTCAGTCAGTATGTACTAAGCACTCGCCACACGCAGGCCCTGGGGACAGAGCCCTGAGCTAGCAATGTCTCCGTCCTAACTGAGGGTATATCCCAGTGGGGAGACCATTACGAACACAGATACACAGTATCATCAGACGGTGCTGCTTTGGCTGGGCAGAAGGGCAAGACAGGAAAGGGTCTGCGGGGAGCAGGGTGGTGAGTTCTGTTATAGACCTTGGAGCCCTGGGGAAGAGCTGAGATTTGAACAGAAGCTGCCACTGAGAGGGAGCTGGGGGACTTGGGGCATCCTGGATGAGGAGCGGGATTCAGAGAGAATTCCTCGAAGTCCCCAGCTGCTTGGTGAGCCAGTTGGGGACACGCTGTGCTCGACATCACAGTGAGTGAAAAGCTCATCAGGCTCAGAGCCTGTGCCAGACTCATCTGGGCAGCAGTGGCCACTTTCAAAGAAAAGAGTTTGCTAAAAACAAGAGCAGCTGAATGTCCTGGTGAGGAGCAGGAACTCTCAAGTTTGAGACAGAGATGTGAAGTCCCAACTCTGGCAACGCTGAGGTTCATCCTTAATCTCTCAGTGTCTTGGTTTCTCGACGTGGAGACAGGGATGGTAAGGGTGCCTCCCTCACTGGGCTGCTATGAGACAACCCCCGTGTAAGGCACAGATAAACGGCACCCCTTACTGCCATGGTCATTCTCTTGGCTTTCGGTGGGGACCTTCGCTTCTCACCCATTCATTCTACAGTGCCCGAGCAACTACTCATTGCCAGGCACTAGACATTAGGGTCCTCAGAGGAGGAACATCTGAGCAGCCCAAAGTGAGGGGGAGAGAAAACCCGTCCAAGAGGCAGAGTCCTGGGCCAGAGGCTGCTGCTCTTAGTTGTGGGAACATGACCATGTTGCTTTATCTCTTTGAGCCTCAGTTTTTCCAACTACATATGGAGGGTCAGATCAGCTTGGCAATCACAGGTACTACAGTGCCTGCTGAGCTACTAGGCAGGGACTGAGACCCAACTACTGAGCTATCCTCCGTAGCTCAAGGTCAAGTCATAGAGACAGCTGCCTCCCTTGCCAGAAGGCTTTGTGGTGTGTGAGACAGAGGCTCCTATGCCCTGGAAACTTGACCGTATTGCTTGTCTCATTTCCTCCTGAGTCCTTTTCCACTGCTAGCTGAGGAAGTAATTATAAAGCTTATTATGGGGGCATCACACCACAGCTTGCCTTACCTTCTCCTCCTTTCTAGCCCTGCCCACTCAGAGTGCCTTGAACTCTGGTATTGTCCCCTTCTGTTCCTTCTCTTTCCTCCCACACCAAGCCTTCCCTGTCCTGTATACCTTTCCCCCAGGCTGTGGGAAATAAGGCCCTACATAGCGTTAGTCCATTTTATTCAAAAAGCATTAAATGAGTTCTGTTTCAGAAACTCTTGAGTGCTGATGTAGTAAACAAAAGAAGTGTCCCTGCCTAGAGGTGGGGCTTGCATTCTAGAAGGGAAGTGGACAGGAATGGTTTAGTGTGGCACATCTCCAACTTAAGGAATCACCCGGGTATCTTGTTACAGTGCAGATTCTCATTCAGTCAATCTGGTGTAGGCGCAGAGATTCCAACAAGTGATGCCCAGTATTGCTGGGCCACAATCTGAGTCAAAGGTTTTAAGATTAAGCTCCTACAGAGAGTTCTCTGAGATATAAATGACTTATCCAAGGTAATGACTGTCTAACAGTGGAGCCCTGGGGAGGTACTGGTGGTGTTGGGTGGGAATGTAAGGACCCTAGAGGCTTTGGACTGACCTTCTGGGTGGCTGCTTTCTTTGACTATGTGCAAGGATGGCTTAGTTTTCCAGCTCTGGCTCCTTAGCTCCCCAATGATCCTGTTCAGCCTGTGGGTGAGAACATCTGGAAGGGATTCCCTGGAACTGGAGGGCATTTCCAGGCAAACTAAGCTCTGTCAGCCCATCCAGGAACACCCGCCTGCCATCTGGTGGAGTCCTTGCAGAGCCCATGTGGAGAGACCAGCAGATTCCAGCTCCTCTGAGGATGCATCTGTCCTCATCCTTGGGTCCTGTCTTGGGCACATGGGAGGCTGCCCCTGCTACTGACCCAGAATTCTGCAAGTTCCTTTCCTTCTCCACTGGAGGCAAGGTGCCTTGATGGGTCTTTCCAAGGACTGTGACAGAGAGAGAGGCTTCCCTGGTTGGTCAGAATCACAAACTCAGCATTTTCTCATCCTCTTTGGTCAAATTGTCCAGCACACCCTGTGCAGCATCTTAGCAAGACATGTCCACTCCTTTGTCCTGGTGGCCCCACATGTGGGGCTCTGTAGCTGACCTCACTTGGTCCACATGAGGACTTGATGGAACTACTCTTTTTCTCACCTTCACCCAGATGAGGACACAGAAGATCAGAGGGGCTGGGTTACCTGCAGGAAGTGGCAGAGCCAGGATTTGAACCCAAAGTCACTTGACCCCAAAGTCCAGGATTAAGCCCTAGGTCATCACCTTTCTATATACTCTAAGAACAGGTGCAGATCACAGAGGCATAGGCCACAGGGACAGCAGGACAGATGGGAACTTGTTCAACTGAGACTCTGTCTCCTCCCTCCCCTTGCCCAGCCCACAAAAGTGGGTGGATGTGCCCTGACAGCCATGTTTGTCACACACAGCTGCCTAAGACCAGGCAGCCCTTGTTAATGAGGGTGACAATGACTGTCATCAAGTCAGGGAGTTACTCAGCACTAAGGGTGGCTCTCCTAGTATGACATCCTTGTTACCAGTAATTGCAAAGGGCAGAATGTCTGATCCCAAATCTGGAGACCCAGCTGCTGGCTCAGGAACTCCCAGAGGATTCTGGTAACAGCATGCCCAAGCACAGGGGTAGGAGAGCCAGGGTTTGGGGCCTCCCTTCTAAAGGGGCTGAGACAGCAGAGTCTCTAGTCACCTTTTCCAGCCCCACCAGGATTTGGGAGGAGGATGTCATCTGGTGCTGAAGCCCAGGCTTTACCCACATACGCTGTGTTCTCCCTCACCTTCCTCCTAGTGTGGCTGCCCCCACTGAGTGCTGTTGAGCTGGCAGGCTGGATAGAGAGTCTTGGTGTGTAGAACTTGTGCCAGCCCCAGGGAAATAGACACACAGGCCCCTGAAGGCCTGTCTACCTCTCCCCCCACCCTCAGCCAACTGAGCGAGGATAGCAGGACTCACCAGGCACCACAGTGGCCCTGTCTGCGCCTGCTCTGCTGCCCTTTGTCTGTGATGCCCTCAGCTGTAAACCTGAGCCAGGCAGGTGTGACCAGGGAAAAAGGACTCCTTGACCATGATTTGCCAAAAGATTTAAGTCCCCTGAGGAAAGGCCTTTATTTCTGTATTTCAGTTTCACAGCTTGGGGAGATTGGAGATAGTACCCATTCTCTGGAGACTGTAAAAGTTCTGTAAAAGCCAGTCAGTGGGACTCTTGCCTATAAATGGGAAGACAGACTGTCAATTTAAAGGGCTGTGCCACCTCACCTCTGGTGGAGGAAAAAGCAGGCCTGACTTACTCCCAAGGGTGAGGCAGGAACCCAACTAGGACATCTCAGGTTGTCTAAAATCAGTCCAAGTCAAGGATTTGCTGTGCACATACAGGCCAGGGAGGGACCTCTTTGAACCTCCAGTGGGAGGAAAAAGGAAATGATTTAAGAAGTGCAGAAAATTGGTAAGAGAAATGAGAGAGATTGGAGAGGTGGCTGCAGGTTGGTGAGAATAAGGACAGGGTGGTAGGGAGTAGGAAGTTTGAGGAGACTGGACAAGATGGACTGAGCTGTCCCCAGAGGCTGAAGGGCCACTTTCCACCAGCCTCCTCTACTATCTGCTGCTCCTTCCTCCTAGCACCTCTGGCCCAGGAGCCCGTGCTGAGCCAGCCTTCCAATTAGTGGGTCTTCATGTGTAGAACTTGTGCCATCCCAAGGAAATAGATTCTACAGGCCTCCCAAGGCTATTTCTGCCCCTCCAGTGCTACCCCACTCCACAATGGGGGCTACCCAGCCTTATTGCAGTCCTGTTCCCAGATTGAAGGTGTTCATGGGAGGTGATAGATTCTATATTGTCATCAGTTCTCCATGGCCTCAGTTCTAGTCCTGGGTTTGGATCCCAGCTCTCCAGCTTTCTGTGCCTGCCACCAACCTTCTTCCCCATGTCCCAACCCCTTGCATTAATTGAGCATAGCAATGGTGCCTCCCTTGTGGGACTCTTAGAGGATTGCACAGGGCACCTGGTGCATACAGCCATTGTAACATGGTAAGAACTGTTAGCTCACTTCTCCTTGGCCCCCTCGATGGTTCCCTGGGGTGTGCAGTTCAATGTAGCAGTTTGCAAAGGCCTTGGACAACTACACTCTAGAACAGAGGTGTGTGGAATGACTGCCTGCTGCCACTTCACATGTACGGGATGAAGGAACAATAAGAGCTGCTGTCTGTTGAGTGCACGGTGGTGTTGGGGTGGCTTGTGTGCAGTGTAATACTCACATAGGACTGCAGGAAGGGTTTGCTAAACTCTGTTTCAGAGACAAGGAAACTGATGTTCAGCCCTCTTAATTGCCCAGCCTGGGTCCCTAGGTAGAGAGTGCTGGATTCAAACCACTCCAATTCCTAAGCCACTTGGGCTCTTTCCACCACCCTTCTGTGTAAGCTTTAGTGTCACTCAGGTCATGGATGGCTGAAGGCCAGCAGACTAAGTGAGGAGCATTGATTCTGAAAGTAAAGTGACTGGAAGGTCAGAACCAGGACACCAAGGCATGCTCAGATGAACAGAGACCAGAAGGAGGGAAGGCAAATGGCCCCAGGGACCCAAGACCTGCAGGAATGGGGGACAGGCAGATAGAGCCCCAGTGCCACAGCACTCCCAGGACACAGCCCTTAGAGCAGAGAGACGGTGGGCTGTGGTGGCCAGGTGTGTGGAGGGAGCAGAGTGTGTGCAGGGCCTTCTGGACAGCACACATTCCCCATCTAACACCAGTCAAAAGTGAAAACTATCCACTCTCTAAAAATCCAACACACATGTATGAGCACCCAAGGTTCTGCGGAGCCCCCAGGTCCTAGTGCATTTCCTAAGCTATTTCTCTTAGGACCCCAAGAAATGACCAGGCAACATGCAGACGTGCCCAAGGTCAGAGACACTATTCCAGGTATGAATTTTATTGGTAAGCAGGTGACACTTGAAGCAGCTCAAGAATTGGGACAAGAAAATTCCCCAGTTGTTATTATTTGGTACAGCCCAGAAAGAAGAAAAGCCTCTTTGTAGAGCAATGAAAGAGACCCAGATAGAGGCAGCCCCTGCCCTCCCAAGCCCAGATCATCTTTGCCATCAGCGGTTTCTGCCCAGTGTGGCCTGGCCTCATTGTTCTGTTCCATTCCACCTAGAGGCAAGAATATATTTGGCTATGTTGCATTCTCAGCTCACACTAAAGACCCTAAGGTAGATCAGTTCCAGACATCATTATTTAGAAATATTTTGACAAGTAGTTTCTTTATTTTCACTATTCCCCTCCCCACTTTTTGTTGTTTATCTCTTCTTTAAAATTTTCTCCTGGGAACAAAGTCTCTAACACAGTTGACATTGTGAGACCAGAACAACACGGAAGTGTAGCTGAGGGGACAGGGGTGGATGTGTCCCTGAGAAGAGCATTAATCCGGGTGGCCATCAGCACCATGGCTCCTCCAGATAAAGCCTGCCACAGCCACGGCACACAGGGACATTCTCCCCACCACCCTCCTCCACCCCACTGCTCTGTCCTCCTGGCTGCCTGCGCCTGTGCTGAGCCTGGCGGTGAGTTGCTAAAACCTCCTTCTTCCCCAGGGGTCCAGGGACCAGGATTCTCACCTGGATGTCCTGGGAGGCTGGATAATGTGCACGTGCAGATCTCTGCCCACCCACTGCTAGCATCCTTCTTTTCCACACCCCAGATTCCTCCATGGCGTCCTAAGCCCTGGCACTCCTGTCCCCAGACCAGTCAGTCCCCTTCTAGAATCTCAATTTTGGAACAAATTTGCTGCTTGAGGAAGAACTAGGGGGACACTGGAAGAGGGCAAAGATTCCGAGTTGCCCATCTCTGGAATAGAGCCAGGGTGAGAGAAAAGGGATGATGATATGCATGCATGTTGCATTTGGCTCCTCGGTGGAGACTATTTGTCCCTCATCCTATCCCCTTCCTGTGCTCCTAGAACTCACTTAGTGTTTGAAGCTGTCTGCTGGACCCTGCTGGGAACCCCCCGGGCTGCTCAAAATCAACAGCCTCCATCATATACCAAGGCAAGTTCTTGTCCTCCCCACAGCTGCCGGAGGTAGAGTCCCCAGGGCTCACCCAGCTGTGGGCATCCAGCCTGTAGGGATAGAACCTGCCTATCTGGAACTACAGCCAGCCAGAGCCACTGGGAATCCCTGGTGGAATTTTGGGGCCTCTAGGTAGGGGCTGAGGTGGGAAGGTTTTCAGCCAAGGGGCTGGGCGAGCCTAGCCAAGCTCACAGGCAACCCAGGATTCCTCCAGGAAAGGTAAGAAATCCTAGGGTGTGCCCATGGCTGTGAGAGGCCCCTAGGAGGTTACCAAGCCCTCTCTAGGCTCAGAGTCATCTCCGCCACCCACCCACTCCTTTAGCAGCCACAGGAACTCTTCTCTCTTCCTTTCCATTAGATCCCTGTCAGGGCCCTGACTCAGATTGTCATACCTCAGCCCCTGTACCCACCTCTTCCTCCTCTTTACCAGCCCTTCATCACAGCACCCTGCCCAGAGACTTCCGGGTGGCTCCCACTGTCTGTTGGGGGAAGGCGCTCCCCAGACTCTGTGCCCTCCCTGTTTGTCCAGAGTGGAGCCTGTGCGAGCTTCTGGCATCTGGCACCCTGGCCTCTCCGCCGGGCTGCAGGCCTCCTCCATGCCGGCCCACCACTCGCTTGCCTTCTCAGGCATTTCCACGTAAGCCTGCCCAGCTGCCAACTGCCCAGATGTCAAGCCTGCTGCCCACTGCCCACCGCCATCACAAATGCTGTGCACTTGGAATGTGGCTAGTGCCACAGAGCCACCAAGGCCCTCATTTTCGAGCTTAATTTATGCTCATCTAAATTTTAAAATGGATATCTTGATTCAGTAATTGGAAAACTGAAATTGTTTGGAAAAGTTTGGGTCTGTAAGCTTAGTTTTTAAACTGTGAATTTCATAAAATCTGAGTGCAGAGCTGGTGTAGCCAATGAAATCCTTGTGTCTGAATTTAATATCCACATGGAGATGTGGTAAATATGCACAGGATTATGAAGACTTAATACAAAAATAAATAAAACATTTCAATAGTAATTTTTATTGATTACATGGCAAAATAATCATACTGAGAATACACTGAGTAATACAAAGAACAAAAATAAATCTTAAAATTTGATCTGTTTTCTTTCTACTTTTTTAATATAACTACTAGAAAATTTAAAATTATATATGTGGCTCAAATTCTATTTATGTTACACATGCTGTTTTGTTTTATTTTGTTTTGCTTTTTGTTTTCTTGAGACAGTCTCACTCTGCAGTTTAAGATGGCTTTGAACTCTGTAGCCCAGGCTGGCCTCAAACTGGCAGCAATCCTCCTGCCTCAGCCTCCCAAATGCTGAGCTTACAGGCATGTGCCACCACACCTAGCTAAGGCTGTAATTCTGTTGACCCCCCTACCTTACAGTGGTGGTTTAGACATGCTTATGCCATTGGTCTAGCTTGTGATCATCCTGGCCCTGCCTTCCCCTCCCCTTCTTCCTCAGGCTTAATTGTGACCGTGCATGGGCTTATGCATGGCAAATACTTGGTGTGTCAAACTTGGTGTGACACATACATTTTTGCATGTACATGTGTATGTTCTTATGGCCTTGTCCATGTCGATCTGTGTTCACATATATGCACATCTGTATCCAGACCTTGTTATGCTTTCTGTGTGTGAGCGCACATGGCAGGGCCCCTGCACAGAGGCAAGCACACATGGGCATATGAATGGGAGTCCAATGCCCATGGGGAGTTGACACCAGGACAGGGACTCAGGTGCAGTCTCAGGCCAGTCGCCCCCCCCCCCCAACACGCTCCAGGGAGGCTGGAACAGACAATGTTTTTGTGGCAAGTTGATGAGAATGTCATGTAGGACAGGGCCAGCAGCTGCCCTGAAATCAAGATCGATGACAGCTGCTTCTCACCCCTCGCTGAGAAAGCCCGTCATTCTATCACTACAGAGGAAATTAAATTGGTCTGGCACCATTTGCCACTCCCAAAGCCAATTTGGTTGCTGGTGTGTAGTATGCTATGTACTGTGGGTGGTGTCTAATTGGTCATTTGATTTATTCATAAATCTCTGAGGTGTGGTCTACAGAGCTAACTATGCCACAGGAAATCAGAAGGTGGTGCTTCTTCCTTTTCTAAAGATTTGAGGTAACCTAGGCTGGTGGTACAGCTCAGTGGTAGAATGCTTGCCTACCACATACAAGGTTCCAGCACTGCACAAACAAAAACACACACACAAAAAGCTCAGAGGCAACCTATCCATCCACCTCTCTGACCATCCAACCATGCAGCCAGCCATTCTTCCACTGAGTCAATTAGTTATTCAGCTGTGGTGCACCTACTGTGCCCTGGGCAGTGTACAGAACAGAAAGAACCGTGGAATTTGAGTCTGGAGAGCCAGAGTCCAACACCCGCCTGCAGTGTCTCTGGACTCTATGGCTAGTTCCTCTGTGAATGACCTTGGTGGGCGAAAGGTCTCAAATCCCTTCCAGCTCTGGCACTTCAGGGCTCCTGGCTGATTTTCCAGACAGAGGTTTCTCATGACCATGCAGCTGACTTCTCCTGGACATCTGGAGCCTCTTGGGGTACACGCTGGGATGAGGGAAGCAGAATGACTTCAGGGTCATAGACATCATCAACCCCCACAGAGAGAGCCTGGTGGACGGGAATAGGGTGGCCTAGAATATATAGGGTTTTGTTCAAGTGGGCATTTTGGGGTCTGGTTGTACTTCAGAGATTCAGAGACTAGGCTAATCAGTGCAATCCAAAATTAGTATTTTGGAGGCTGTCTTGTTTGTGTTTTTGTTTTGTTTTGTCTTTGGTACCAGGGATCAAACTCTGGACCTTGCACTTGCCAGGCAGGTGAGGTGCCACTGATCTACATCCCCGGTTCCTCCTGTCTTGTGTTTTGAAGTCCTTCAGTCCCTGGAGCATGCAGAGTCTCAGGAAGCTCTTTCTGGTTCCTTCCATCTCCACAGCCCAGGCCTCTAGGGAATCACAAGACCTCCCTCCCTTGTTACACCAGATATTCTCACCCTTTCTGGTCCTGTCTCTCCTTGCCTTCCCCCTGGGCCTGGCCCCATTTCAGGATCTGTTTCTCAGATCCCCATGCCAGCTGTGAAGCCCACCCCTATGGCTTTGGTACTTGTCCTGGACCCCAGGACTAATTCCAGGTCCTCTGAGGAGCCTCTGGCCTTGGCTTGGCTGATTGGCTCGGAGTAACGGAGCTGTGTTGATCTTGGAATGTGTAAATTCCTACCATAAAACCCAGGCCTTGCAAAAGCCTGTCTGTGTGACATCAGCCCTCCTAATGGGAAGCCTGATTGTGGGCTGTCTAGATTGCAGGTAGGTGGAAGCAAAGGGACCAGGCTGGGGAGAGGCTTTGTGGCTAGGCCTCACTGCTTTGATCCAACCAGAAAGGAACTGTTGCCTCTGATTCCTCCTCCAGCAATCAAACCCTGTCAGCAAACCTGTGGAACGCACAGACCATAGTGATGATGGCATGGTGGAACATCCCAGAATTCAGGGGAAACAACGGGCAGAAAAGTAGCTCTTGATTGCCTAAACTCATCTTCCGGAGCATCCCTCTTTCTGCCTAGCCCCCTCCCCTCTATAATGTAGACCACAAATGGATTCTGCTGTTGTCCCGATTTCTTCAGTAGCCTTTGAGCCTAGCTCAGTGCCTGGCATACAGTAGTTGTTCAGTAAATATTGTTGAATAAATGAATGTCTAGCTCTAAAATCACTCTAATAAGTAATTGGTAATGAACCAATTCAGGAGGGGCTAAGGGTGTAATTTATTCATTCAGTAGCATTTGTTAAGCAGCTCCCAGGTTGTTGGCACTAGGCCCAGTGCTGAGGCCCGAGATGACTAGAAAATTAAAATTCAGCAATCTGCACCAAGCTGTCACTTGCACCAGGGACTGTGCTGGGCTCAGGGGATAGAAAGGTGAACAAAACAGATATTCTTCCTTGATGGAGCTTGTGCATTCCTTCCACAGGAGACAGACAATAAGCAAGTAAATACAAAAATAAGTAAGATGGTTCTAGATTGTGTAGGCCATACAAAGCAAAAACGTAGGATAGTATTTGTATTGTCTTCTTTGGACAAGGGCAGTCCAGAGAGGCTGCCTTCTTTAGGATCTGAACTGAGCATAAAGAGCCAGGAGCCAGGAATGGATGCAGCATGTGCAAAGACCCTGGGGCCAGAAACTGCTCAGTGGGATTGGAGGAACAGAAAGGACACCAGGGTAGCTGGACTGCAAGACTGAGAGGTAGCTGTATAGGATGAGGTTGGACATATAGCTGCCCTCAGCAGACAAACAAAGAGCAGAGAGGGCTGCCATCAGGGAGGGAAGACATAAGGAAGCCTGGAACTCAGCCTGGAGGAGGCAGCATTGGCAGCCAGTCCTGTGACAGCATCGAGACCTTCCTTCCAGCACAGTGGACCTGGCTCCGGGGCTTCCTCCCTGATGACCAGGAGCGGGGCTCCCTGACACTGCACCAGCCCCAGGAGTTCCCTGAGTGGTTTCCCTGCCCCGAAGCTTCTTGAAGCTTCCTCTGCTGCTGGTGGTGGCTGGAGTCCCCTGGGGCCAGCGGGCCTGGCAGCTGTCTCTGTAGCAAGGTAACATCATCTTCGTGAGTCCCTGGCTTTCATCTCGCTTTCAGCTCCCCAGAGCTTTTATTGTCACTCAGCCCAGCATCTAGCAAATAGCCCCATTGCTGCCTTTCATCTGGCGGGCTTTCAACTTGAGATACCATCTCCAGGGGGTGCTGCCTGCAACAGTCCCAATGCTATCTGGAGCTGTAGCCCTCAGAGTGGGCTATGCCAAGCATTTTAATAATAATAATGATAATGATGATGATAATAATGTAACAGCAATTGTTAACACCAACTCTCCATTTGTTAGGATCTGGACATGCTAGGCACTCTGCTAAATGTTTTCTGTGCGACAGTGTCACTCTTACTACCACTTTTTAAGGCAGTGTTTTTATGAGGCTCAGAGAGGTTGATTAACTTGGCCAAAATTGCACAGCAAGTAAGTGCTGGAACTGACATTAGACCTAGGGTTGTCTATTCCCCAGACATTTTCCCCTACATACTAGTTGATCCCAGCTCCAGGCTGACTACATCAGAATCATCAGAAATTAAGTTTTCTGGCCCCTCATCCTTAGAAATTCTGTAGGTTTGGAGCAGGGCTTAAGACGCTTGTTGTTTGTTGTTTGTTGGTTTGTTTCTATTTTAATAGGTTCCTGCAAGAGATTCACATTTAGGCTAGGTGTGTCCTGGTCCACTTTCTAGAAGCTCACACTATCTTCTGAGGGTAGATGGCTGGGGGTGTCCCTGAGAGGGACAACTGCCTCTGCTCCCCCATCTCACCTTTCCTCAGCCCCTGTCAAGAGCCAGAGTTGAAACCTGATCTGCCCTGATCCCTTCTCTCTCTCTCCTGTGCTGGAGAATAGCAAGAAAGATGTGGCTGAGAATAGACTGAGGGAAGGGTTTTGGGGAGCATAGCACTGGGGAAGGGGTTATGAAGTAGAAGCTGGCCAGGTAAAAAGCACAAGGGGAGATGGGTTAGGGAATTGGGGAGGCTCTAGTCTAAGGGTCCTCAAACTGAAACACTGAAGAGCTACAGTGATTTAGAAGGGTGTGGCTTTTCTATCATTGAACAGATATTTATGAAGCGGCAACCAGTAAGAGCTAATACCACCCTGGAAGGCATTGTGGGAAGAGAGGACCAAGGAACACTATAAGGTCCATTCCAGCCCCTGGCATTCAGAATGGCACACATTAATCCTTCTACACAACTTTGGGGTTTTTTTGGTACCAGGGATCGAGCTTGGGTCCTTGCTCTTCTTCTACACAACTTTGTCAAGTAAATGAAAATCATCAGTTCCAGAGAGAAGGCAAGCAGGGCATCAAGGAACTATAGAAATTGCTACTGGAACTATGTAAAATTAAGTGTTAATGAAAACAGTAACCTGGGTGGACTTTGGAATATGCTACTCACAAAAGGACAAATACAGCTAGGCTTCATAGTGCATACCTGTAATCCTGCATTCTAGAAGGCTGGAGCAAGAGGGTCTCAAGTTCGAGCCCAGCCTGGGAAATTTAGCAACTTAGTGAGACCCCGTCTCCAAATTTTAAAAAAGGGGGGCTCAGGGATTTAGCTCAGTGGTGCAGCACCTGCCTCTCAAGGTCCTGAGTTCAATCCCGGTACTGCCAAAAAAAAAAAAGAAGAGAAAAGGGCTGGGGATGTAGCTTAGTGCAAAGGCCCTGAGTTCAATCTCTGGTACAAAAGAAAAAAGAAAAAGACAAATGCTCTTTGATTCTCCTTAGAGGGTGCACCTAGAGCAATCAAAATTATAGGGACAAAAGGTAGAATGGTGGCTACCAAGAGTTTGGGAAGGGAGAGTGGGGAGCTGTGGTTTAATGGGTACCGTTTCAGTCTTGCAAAATTAAGTGAGTTCTGTACATTGATTGCACAACAGTGTAAATGTACTTAGTACTACTGACCTGCATACTCAGAATGGTTAAAATAGTGAATTTTATGTGTACTTTGCCATAATTAGAAATTTTAAAAACAATTTTAATTTAGAAAGTAAAAACAAAGTGTTATGTGGGGATGGTAGAGAGTCCTAGTTTTCCCCCAATATTCATTTTCCCCTTCCTCTATTGAAAGATATTTTAGTGGCTGCTCAGATTAAGGACTATATTTCCCAACATCCTTTGCAGTTAGGTGTGGCCATGTGACTAAGTTCTGACCAACGGATGTAAGTGAAAGGGCCCGGGGGCGCTTGAGAGAGAGTAACAGATGCTTCTTCCGTAAGAGCATAACATTTACCTCTTCCTCTTTGTCCCTTCCTCCACTGGCTGACAGGAGTATGGGTGCTGCCATCTCGGATCAGGAAGTTGAGGTGACATCGAGCAGGGCAATTAGATGTGAGGCCCTATTACAACATTGTATCAGCCCTGAACTACCTACCCAGACTTTATGTGACAGAAACAAATTTCCATCTCCTTCAAGCCATGCTATTTTTGGTTTTCAGTCATGTGTAACCAGACATAATCCTAATCAACACCAAAGGGTAGAATGAAGGAGATTTCAGGAACAGAAAGGACCATGAGGTTTGGAACATTCAAAGAGGGCTGTATGGATGAGGTCCAATATGAACTGACCTGATGAGTAAAACACATAAGGCAGGGTCCATGTCCTCAAGGGACTCACTCCCCAATAGGAGAAAAGACAGGTGTACAAATATCAGTAGCCAGAGCTGCTGCAATCAGCTGACATTTGGGGAGCTCTAGCTATGCATCAGATCAGCTACATGAACTCATATTTAATGTTCACAAGTACCCTGAGGTAGGTATACTATTATTGTCTTCATTTTTCATGTGGAAGCTGAGGCTTGGGAGAGAAAGCAACTCACCATGGTCATACAAAGCAGTGGCCAGGCAGAGATGGCTACATAGATGGTGTGGTCCAGAGCCTACACCCTTGACCACTTCCCTGGGCAGAATGTTAAGGAACTCAACAGGAGTATTCATGCTCATTTGTAGGTTCTGGAAAGCTGTCTGCAGGAGGTGATTCTGGTTCTGAGCCTTGAAGAAAGCCTGCTGTGGAAGAGTATGCCAGACAGAGACATAGGAGAGGTAATGGTTGGAGGGAACATAAGAGGCTCATTACCGTGCATGATGGGAGACAGAAAATCCAACTCTACACAAAGGTTTGGGGCTCGTTTTATAGGATGTCATCACATGAACCTGAGAATTTAAAGGGCTTAAATTTTATAGGAAACTGGGATGATGAATCTTCCAGATACATTCAGAGTGTTACACATACACAGATAAACAATCACAGACACACACATACACAGACAGACAGACAGACAGACAGACAGACAGACACACACACACACACACACAAGGCCAAATTATTCCTGAAGAGAAAGAATTGCAAATGTGCAGAGGAGGGAAGCAGGTGGGTTCCTGTCTAGATAATTAGCAGTCAGTGGCCCAATTAGCACAGCAGGACAAGGCCCATGGAAAGGCCTTTCAAAAGAACAAGAAAAAAGATAAAAACTGTGAACTGTTTACAAAGGATGGTAGACAGATCCAGAACTGTGGATTTTTAACAACTAAAGGATCTCCAGAGAAGGGAAGGGAGAAACCAGAATTAAGTTAAGCAGAGTTTCATAATAGTGTCCTTAGATAGAAGGCATCAGTATTAGTCAGTTTTGCATTATTACCACAAAACACCTGAGGCAGGCTCTATAGGAAGGAAAGAGGTTTCTGTAGCTCACAGTTCTGGAGGTTCAAGGGCTTGATGCCTGCATCAGTTCGGGTTTGGCAAAGCCCCTCTTGGTTGTGTCACATCATGGTGGATTGGAATGGCAGAAGCATATGCAAAAGCAAGGGATTATATTACCAAACAGGAAGCCAGAGAAACTCAGTTTGGGCTCATGTTTTTATGACAATCCACTCTACAGTCTTAGGAGAACTCAATTTAGGAAATCAGGATTCCCCTCCCGGGGCACTGCCTCAATGACCTAAAGACCTCCCATTAAGCCCCACCTCTGAAAGGTACCATCCACTCCCACAACACCAAACTGGGAACCAATCTGCTAACACACAAACCTTTCAGGGATACTCAACCCATACCCAAACCATAGCAGCACTCATCTGTACTCAAGGGTAGGGTTACTTTAAATCTCGCTCAAAATGAGATTTGATCTTAAGTTTAACACAGCTCTACTTTGTGAAAAGTAAATTTACTTAAGAATAAAACTGCAGACATTGTCACTGTTCAGTTACCTTTTGCTAAAGAACTGCTCCTCTGTTATATCCCCTGTGGTGGCAGCTATTTGATTGCAGACAAGTGACCAATGGGAAACTGGCAGGTACCTTTTAGGCCCTGTCCTGCTTCTCCAACTCCAAATCCACTACCCTTTCTGGAATGGGTTGAGTATGAACAGGTGCAAATAAGAGGGACAAGGAGACACCACACAGGTGCATGAGGGGAAGTGGGGTTTGTTTGTGTTTTGGGTTTTTTTTGGTACTGGGGATCAAACTCAGGTCCTTCCTCACAAGCGGCAGAACCCAGGAAGTGGGGTTTGTGAGAACCAACAGCCCCTTGCCTCCTCCCCTACCTCTGGGAAGACTTTCAGATTCTGCAAATTGTTTTTGCTTTCTGTTGTCTTAAGAGAGTAGGCAGCACATTGACAAAGTGGCAATATCCCTGTTTTGTGGCAAAGGTGAGCCTCAGAGCTGCCAGGATCACTGAGCTGCCAGTTGTACAGGGAAGACCACAGCATCAGGCAGGGAAGTGTCATGTCCCAGGGGTCACTCAGACCAGGGCAGATGTCCGAGATGAGCATGACCCCATCTATTCCAACCCGGGGCGGGCAAGGGGAAGGGAGGAGTAGACAAGACTGAAGTCCAGGGTCTTCCTCTACCCTTCTGACCCTGAGTCCTTCTTGTGTCCATTCACTGGCCCCCAGCACCCCATGAACCCAATAGGGGAAGGACCAACCCCTCCTCTAGGGCCTGTGCCCAAGATCAAACAATTTTCTGCTGAGCTTCTGGTCTCTACTGGCATCACGTCATTTTTCTCTTTTAGAAAAGCAGAATGAATTTTATTAATAAAAAATCAATACACAAGACATCAGTGCCAGCAGATTAGAGAAGCTGAGGTATCACAGTCTCAGTGCCTTTTGTGAGGATTTCCTAGTGTCCCTTCTATGTTCTTAGCTAGAAATCTTTGTCATGGGGGAGGAAAGGAAGGAATATTTTTCCACCAATAGACACTTGTGAATTCTACAGGGGCTGTGTGGAGCAGGGGCTTGAGGTATTTTATATGAATGGATGGTGGATAGATTATGGGTTCATAGCTAAATGGAGGAAGAAATGAAAGGAGGAAAGGAAAACAGGATGGAAGAAAATAACAAAGGAGAGAGGGTGGGAAGATGGCATTAGCTTGTGTCCCCCTGGACTATCTTGACAGCTTTGTTTTTTCTTGAGGCAAGATAGGCCTCTGTCCTGTGCTGTCTACGAGGACTGGAAGTGTCCACCTCGGCCAGGTACAGCATGCCTGGCTGGTGGGAGATGCATTCATGCTCTCACTCCCTCTCCCTTATCCCATAGCTCCCCTATCTTAGAGGGGCAGACCTATCAACACGTACAGAGCCTCCTGGTTAATGAGCACCAGGCTTTGCCCTGGAGCTTGCCAGCTGGGCTTGACAAGGGTATGCCAGCCCTGCCCTCCAGCCCCCCCAACCGGCCCTCTCTCCCTTCACTGACCCTGAGCTGGTTATCAGGATCACTGGGAGTTCTTTCTGGAATCTCTGTTAGTAGTCAAGTAAGAAAGACCCAGGTGGGGAGAGCTGTGGCCAGTACCCTGCCTTGGCTCAGCAGATGTCAGGCAGCCATGTTGCTGGGGTTGCAGATTTGGTTTCAGGGCACAGAGCCTCTGACTTGGTCTTGCTCTGAGCCTGGCTAGGTATAAGATGGTGCCTCCTCTTCTTTTGTAACTGTTAGTGTTCTGGTGAGGACAGCAGTCAGCACATAAGCTAGAGGAAGGTGTTGCATCCTGAAAACAGAAGGTGGGAGGAAGCCACAAGAATCAGCAAGGGCAACTCCCTGGGCTGGGCCGGGCTGGCTCTGCAGGACTCACTCTCCAGAGTCTTCCTCACGGTCCTCAGGGTGGGGAGCCTGGAGCTCTGTGCTGGCCTAGTGGGGACAGCGTTGGGCAGGTGTAGGAAGCATGAAGAAGGGTCCTGGGTCCCCAAGGGCTGACACCATCCCCTGCAACCAGCCCTCCCACCTGTGGAGCCCTCACTTCAGATGACTTCTGGCATCTATGTCTGTGCCCCTGGCGAGTGGCTTTTCCCTTCTCGGGGTTCACATGCAGGGTATAACCCCTGGCGACAAGAGCAGAATCTTATATTTGCTCATTTAAACAATTACGGAGTAGACACATTTGTGCTGATGATGGAGGGCAGGGTGGGCACAGAGGTGGTGCCAGGAGCTCAGGGCCTCATTGCCCCAGATGTGCCCCCGGGCTTTCCCCAGGGACTGGCAGCCTGGGGACCCTGTGAGGGCAGGGTGATAGGTCCACCTGAGGTGGGGCAGCTGGGAGGGCCACCTTCTCCACAGGCGGTCTGTGTGCTGGATAAGATGGGGACCAGGGAGGACATTATGCAGGCCATTGGGGGAAAGTGTGAGGCCACAGGTACCCCTGTGTTTCTGGAGGAGGGCTGCCTAATGTTTCTGGTACCCTGTCCTATGCTCTCCACTGGGATAACTGAGTTGAGTGTGCCCCGCCTGACACTCAGTGGGATTAAGCTCCAGTCACCCTGTGTGTCTGCAGTCTGACTTCCTTACCACCTTCTGGGGCTTCCTGGGAACACCTCCTGAATAAACTACTTGCCATTGAACCCTTCCTCGGGGTCCATTTTTGGGGATACCCAACCTCAGAGTATAAACTAGTGCAATCTCTCTGGAGGAAGATCTGGCAATAAGTATCAAAATTATTTATGCACATGCTCATGGACCAGCACTTATGGGCACATATCCTATAGACGCACTTGTTTAAACTTCAGATGGTCTCTGAACGGAGCCATCTACTGAAGCACTGCTTGTAGGAGTCAAGGATTCAAAACATCTAAGTGCCCATCATGGGGCAGGGAGGGTAAGTTAAGTAAATCACGGTTTACCCAATTAGTAGAACAATATGCCGCCATTAAAAGGATTTAATGGAGATGCTTGTTATGGACTGACTTGAAATAATCTCCAAGATAAACTAGTAAAAAAAAATCAAAGTACAGAAGAGCTTGTTTATATAAGACAAAAGAATATACAGCCATAATTACTGTCAATGTGAATAGACTGTTTCTGATGTGAATGTACCAAGAAACCGACAACTGCAGACCTTCTGGAGAATAGAATTAGGTGGTAGGGAACAGAGAAGAGAGGGATATTTGGGGGGTATTTACTGTGTACTTTTTGATTTTTGCATGATGTGCAAGTTCTACATTATCTATTCAAAAATACACAGAATTTAAGGGCTGGGGATGTAGCTCGATGGCAGAGCACTTGCTTAGCATGCATGAAGAGGCCCTGGGTTCCATCCCCAGTACTTCAAATAGATGATAGATCTGATAGATAGATAGATAGATAGATGATAGATAGATAATATATATGCACATATAATACAATTTTAACATAATTATATAGAATAACCATGTACCTAGGTGTCTGGCATTTGATCAATCCAATTTTAGTTCTTCTCAGGAAAGTTGAATCCATGGCCTGTGGTGCAAACCTTGTTTTTCTCTTTTAGCCTTCCCATAAGGAAGTTTTGCATCATTACTCTGGGTTTCTAAATAAGGAAAGTAGCTCGAGTCCGGCCTTCCCCCAGGACACTGGAGTTCAAGCCGCCCTTCCCTGAGCCTTCCCTGAGAACCAGAAGCTTCCTCACCTCCGCAGCACGGGGATGATTATAGCTCTCCTTTATTGCGCTGCTTGAAATGCAGACTTTGTCTTTGGAGGGGATCAGATGAGGCAAGGGGCTAGATGATGTGACTTCTCCTGAGCTCTTTGTGGTTGGCACCGGGTTCTATTTCTACATTCTAGTCCTTGGCACATTTGTGGGCTGCGTGGCTGTCTGGATGGCTGAATGTCTTTTTGCCCCAGAATCTAGGCCTGGAGGAATAGAGGGGAAGGGAACCCCTTCCTTCCATCACCTAGAGGCCTAGGTCAGTGAGAGTTTGGAGCAGTGTCTGGAGTTAGACACATTCGGCCTAATTAAGCTTTGCTCTCTTTACTGTTGGGTGACCTTAGGTGGATCTTCCACCTGAGATTCAGTTTCTCTATCTATGCCACAGGCACAGAAGCCCAGCCTGCACAGTATGAGGTAAGATCCCACCAGAGTATCACACACCATGGGCTCTGATGGCTGTTTGCTCACCCTCTCCTCTCCTTTGGGCTGAAGGATGACCACCACTAAGACCAGAGAGTGTTCTGTCTTTGTCCCCACAACCTCATGGTAAGGAGGTCCTCCTTATGTAGCTGAAAACCTTCTGTAGTAACTGAAACCACAGTCTCTGATCTTACTGTCCACAGGCAAGAGGAAATGCTGTCGGCATTGTCCCCACAGCCTTTCCAAATCTGAAGGCCCAAAGAAAGTCAAGATTGAATTTCACCCATCAACAGTGGGTCTGGCAGCCCCAGCCCTGGCCACTGCACAACCAGTCCAGCCACCACCCTCTCTCCTCTCTGCCCTTCTGAGGCTCAGGGGCTCTAGGTGCAAGATCAACTGAGAGAGCTCCAGGGTTGCAGGCCACACCTTCTCCTTCAACACCCACTCTCTCTTCTCCACCCGAGGAGTCAGGAGTCAGGAAACAGCTCAGATTCCAATGACAGGGAGATGGCACCCATCACAGCAGAGGCTGACAAGTTGCATTTTACAATGAATCCCCGTAATTAGACCCTGAAACCAGTGCCACTGTCACTTCGCTGATATACAACAGGGAATTAGCTTAATGTTCCTGGCAACCGATTCTTGGACTAAAAATAGTGGGCTTGTGGTTTCACCTTTCCCTCCTTAGCACCCAGGGTCTGTTGGTTCCAGGGAAGAAACGGCCAGGGCCAGGTCCTGGGTGAACCCAGCTTTCAGAGGGGAGGCAGCTGGGTGGGTTTGGCAGATCCCCAGGGTCATGTCCCTGTATGCCATCTCTTCCTCACTGCACAATTCCCCACCCACCCAGCTGCACCATGAGGAAGGAGTACGAGGGCCTGAGAGGTGAACTACAGCCCACTGAATGATCTGGGCCCCATTGCTTTTCTCTAGGTTTTGGGTTTCTGCATCTGCAGGATAGAGTAAATAAGTTGACATGTTTATGGCTTGGACTCTCAGGCACTGTGAGCCCTTACAATTGCAAGACTTCTGTCCCAAATGTTCTCACTAACATCAAAGTCTCTGAAATGCCAACACATGGGTATGCAAGCCCCTTCACAGACTGTTGGGCCATGCAGGAAAAGTGACAATCCTTGTCTTGTCAGACCCTGTGTGCTAATTTTTCCCTTGAAAAAAAAGTATGCTAAGATTACCTTTAAAGTCCTATCCCACTTTAAAATTTTCAAAATTAGCTGGGTGTGATGGAACATGCCTGTAATCCCAGAACTCTGGGAGGCTGAATCAGGAAGATAGCCAATTCAAACCCAGCCTGAGAAACTTTGTGACTTAGCAAGACCCTATCTGAAAATAAAAAATTAAACAAAGGCTGGTAAAAGAGCTCAGTGTGAAGGTCCTGAGTTTAATACCCAGTATCAGTAATAATAAATAAATCAAAAATTCCTCTGCCTCAGTAAATGAACAATCATCAAAATAAAACAGGTTGTCATGGAGTCTTGTCAGTCAGTCACCCCTTAGTATAAATGATTCTAGACATCCTTTTCTGGAAGGAGAATCGTAGAGTCTGTGTCCCTCATTGAATGTGGAAAGCCTTCTCTGGCTCCCAACCATTCCAGTGGAAATCCTTCCACTGGCAGCTAAGGGCCTCCATGAGATGTGGATTCAACTCACCTTTCTAACTTGAGAACTTCCCCGTCATCCTGTGCTCACAGGGCTTTTCCCTGCTCCCCACACAGAGGGCATAGTCCCACCTCTGGGCTTTGTTCACAACGGTGCCTCTATCTGGAATGCCATTTCCTGACTCCCCTTGGTCCCCTGAAGTTCTCTGGTAGTGGAAGTCTTACTTATCCTTGTAAGTGCAAATGGCACTTACCTCTACTGTGTGTGGTATGGACACATGGCCTCTGTGTTTTTTCTTTTTTTGAGTACTGGTTCTGACTTGCTCAATTTATTTCCCATTCTGTAATGGGTTGTAAACTGCAGTGTGGAAAACACTGACTTAGACCAATCCCTTATTTACAAGCAGAAGCATCAAAGCCCAGAGAGAGGAAAGAACTGGCCCAAGGTCATGCACCTGGCTTATGACAAGCCTTGAGCCAGACTCCAGCAACCTTGGCTTCATAGGAGCCACCTCTCCTCTTTCTCATTTACTTGCAGCTGCTCCTGCAAGGTTGTAGCTTCCCAAGTAAAAGGACTTTATTCTCTGCATACCCAAAGGGCTTTGCCTATAGTAGGTGCTCAGGAAACTGCTCCACTGCATCGACTGAATAATGCTGAAAGTGCTTTGCAAGTCAATAAGGATGCTGCTGAGGGACAGATTAATAAATTCAGCTGCTGCAGCCTAGAAACAAGGTCAGATTTAGCTCATTAGCGGCCCCAGGCTTTCCCTGGGATTAGGAATTCTGAAATGCATGGTGGAGCAGAAATCCTGCTGTGGAGAGGAGGGGGTTGGGAAGCTGGAAGAGAGGCAGCAGGATATTTCAGGGAGGGAGGCAGCAGGGGCTGAGGTGATGGTGACAGGCGGGTGTCAGTTCACCGGGGGGGCTGTGGCTCATTGAAAATCTGAACAAGCTCCAAAGAATGGTACTTAAACTGTTCTGTCTCCTGTCTGCCTCTGTGTGGCAGGAAGGTCGAGAGGCAAGGCACTGATGTACACAAGCAGAGCTGAGAGGCACCCAGACACAGAAATGAGTAATTTCAATACAGCTCTGCTGAGTTAATATCAGAGGCCTCTCAGCTCAGGGATGGCCAGGGAGCTACTGGAAGCCCCTATAACACACTCCCTCAGCCTTTCTCCTCCATCAGACCCCAGAGCAGAATCTCAGCATGGAGCCAGTGGCTCAGCTGCCTACCAGTTTCCCACTTCACGCCCTAGGTCTTGTAGGACATTTGAGGTAGGGAGCCAGGCAGCCTGGAGGGCCCAGTGTGTTCCTGAGCAAGGTGGGCAGCTGCTCTACTGCATCCTGCCACACTATGTCCTGGGGTGGGGAGAGACTGGGGTTGGCACTAGGAAGCCCTCAGGGGAGGGAGGGGGATCAGGTCTTTGTGGCCGGGCCTCTGTACCCCATTGTGGAAATGTGATTTGGCACAGATACAGGATGCACACAAAGAAGCAAGAAGGGTGAGCTGGCAGGAGCAGAAGTCTCGCCGTCAGTTTATGCATCCATTTGACAAGTATCTAGGGAGCTGGTCTTGGTGCTAGTCACGGTGGGGGTGCTCAGGTACTAGAGAACAAGAACGAAGCTAGGGTGTAACAGGAAAGGCTGACTTGGGACAAGGGCATGTTTGTTTATTTGTTTGTTTGTTTGCAGTACTGGGAAAGGAACTTGGAGCCTCATACATGCTGGGCAAGCACTCTACCTTGTCTACATGAAGTTTAAGGTGAAATATCCAAGGTCAAAGTCAAGGAGTATTGTGTTCAGACAAGAAGTTGCGATGTGACAAGTGACCCATGAACCCCCTCATGCCTGTGGTTTGGTGGGGTCCTCTCAGCCCTGTGTCTCAGCCTTAGCTTTGCAGCATCAGGAGCACTGTTGTTTCAGCAACCTCCGATGGGAATCTGACTCACTATAAACAAACTTTCTAGAGACTGAGTCATACATCAAAATGCCAATTTGTTTTTCTGAAATGGAAGTATATTTGGCAAGCTAAGTTTCATCAGCAGCCTGGTTTTGGAACAGAAACCCACTGTTAGTCTCAATGCCACATCATCCTAAGAAACTTTGGATAAACCTTTAATGTTCTGTGAGCTCAGTTTCCTCATCTGAAAATTGGGATAATAATGTGGTTAAGTTTAGCCTAAAGCTGTCTCCATACATTTTACGTTTGGTTTAAAGGTTTCCCTTACATAGTATAAATAGAACGTGACCTACTCTTGTAACAAGCAGGTGTGTCTCTGCCAATCTCGAGTAGCCAACTGTTCAAATCATGTTCAAATAAGACAGATGTGAGTTATAACCAATGAGGCTGTCTCGGACCTCACTTCTGTTTTTTTGTACATCTTTTCCTTTCCATCATTACCTATAAATATACCCTGTCCATGTGGTAGAGCAGGGCATTTTGAGCTGTTTTTGGTCGAGACTGCTGTCTGATTCTAGAATCACAATGAAGCCAGTTAAGATCTGCCAAACCGTCTTATTTTTGTCTTGGCTACCCACCTAGGGTGATGATGAGGAGTAAATGAACTATTACACATAAAAGTGCTTTCTTAATTTACAGTAACTATACACACATCAGTGAGTCCTTAAATTTAGATATATATTTTTTTGGGGGGGGTACAGGGGATTGAACTCGGGTCCTTGCACTTTCAAGGCAGGCGGTGGAACCACTGAGCTAAATCCCTGGCCCTTACATTTATTTATTTATTTATTTATTTTGGTACCGGGGATTGAACTTGGAACCTTGTGCTTGCAAGGCAGGCACTGGATCCACTGAGCTAAATCCCTGGCCCCACCTTATATTTATTTTTAATAGATGATGAATGCTCATGGTCCAAAATTCCAGATACCAAAGAAAATAAGTTAACCAGTGAGTCTTAAAAAATATCCACAAGAACAAAAGGGAATACAAAACACTTCCCACCCCTGCAAGCAACTATGGTCAGTGGTCTCTCCTATTCCTTTAAAATATATCTATTATTGCTGATTTTGAATGTACCTTTCAGGGAATAGTCTGTTGAGGAGACCAAGTTACAAATGAGAACATGCTGAATTAGCCAGGAAGTGGGCAGAGGCAGTGGCAAGTTCCCAGGGGATATTTCTATCATCTTAGAGCCATGGAATGAATTGTCTTCATCACTCCAAGGAGATTTATCTTCCACCCACCCAGCCACCCATCCATCCATCCAATCCTCACTGCTAGGGGGGTCCTCTGCTAGGTGCTAGGGGGAATAGAAAAATGAATGAATGAAGCATGCTATCTTCTCTTGCATCTTTTATTAGTGATACAAAAGACATAGATTCATAGATTTACCCATGTCTGAGAGGGTCAGAAAGGCTCCCCAAATATACCTCTTGCTGCCACTACCATTTCGCAGACAAGGAAACATACAGAGAGATGTGATTTGCCCAAGGTTACACAGCAAGGACGTGGCTGGGCCAGGCTAAAAGGCAGGTTTGAGGACACCACTCTAATATAAAGAGGGAACTGACCCCACACAGGAGGTGGGCTGGAGTCCAGGGGAGAGATCCTGACTGTCCTAGAGAAGGGAAAGTGTATTCCAGGCAGACGGCAGAGCTGGAGGAAAAGCTCCAAGGCAGGGAGCTTGGGAGTGTCTAGGATTCTTCTGGTTCTGGGCTGAGGATGCAGAGCAAGGCTGGGAAGGTAGATCAGGCGGGAGATTCTGGTCCTGGCAATGGGGTTCTTTCTTGGGTGATCAGCATCAAGGGAACAGGTTCCTCTGCGGTTCCTCTAGTGGTTGTACCACTAGAGTGCAATGCACAGCTCTCCCCAGGCACATGCCTTTGTTGACCCCCCTCTGTCTCCTGCCTGTCCTGCCCCATAACATCTTTCCCAAAGGCTCCTCCGTGAGACCCCTAGCAATCACTCCTCCATCATGATTCCCTCTACCAGAGTCTCTGATTTGTTTTGGGTTGACTCACATCCAGCCCTCACCTGGACCTTGTCTGTCTGCTTAGTCCCTGGGGAGGCCTCCCCAGCCCTCTGGTTTGCTGGGATCACATTCAAGGATAGCCTGATTATGATCTCACATTCACAAGAGGCCCATATTCACCAAGGTCTTAGCAGGAAATCATACCCCATGACCACTTGTATTCCAGTAATTTGAGAAAGGCTTATTAAAGGGACTATTTAAAAATAGGTGCACAGGGTAGGGAGACCTCGTGGGGCCACACAACATCTTGCAGCTAGGTAGAACTAAGCTGTTGGTATCCTGAGATCCAAAAGGATGAAGAGGTAACCAGAACCCTGAAGGATAGTCATGAGGAAGAACTCCCCAGAGAGCAGCAGGAACCCTTAGTCAAGGGCAATATTCAGCCTATGACAAATACACAGGCAGAGTTGGTGGAATAAATACATATCTGAAATCACTCAGCACCCCCCAACAGGGGCTTTGGATTGGTTGAGCCCACCTGGTCAGTCCTGGGGACAGAGTGGCCAGGAAGGGTAGAGGTGATGGACAAATGGGACACCCTCTGCACTGCCACCCAACCTGCAACATCACCGACTGATGCCCATTCTCCTTTTGTGCTTCATGAGTCTTGCCAGGCTGTTTCCAGCTAATGGAGCCCCATTTCAGTGTCATGGATAACACCTTTCTTCCCTCTATGCTGTCACAGGACTCATTAGGCCTCTGTGCCCCCTGGATTACTCCACATCTGGCCATAGGTGAGGCTGCCTACATGGAGGTCGAACAGGCTGGCCAACCCCAGGCCAGTCCTGTCATTCTGGAGGGACTCAGAAGGGGCAAGTTTGAGCCTCCTTCTTATGGAATGTGCTGCTGCTATGTGGCCAGTAGGCTAAACCCTGCTCAGTACTTTTCTGGCTCAGGCATGCCTGAATGGTGCTGGCCCCTGGCCAGTTGAGTTGCTGGGGCCTAGCCAGATAGCAGGCAGCAAGGCCCGGGCTGGCTCTGAGCCATAGGCCTGGCTTTAGAAATCGGTCAATGAGTGGTCCAAGGAAGGCAGCGTGCCCTCTATCACCTTGGAGCAGGGGTGGCACAGTCCGGTCCCATCCTGGCATGGCTCACTGGACTCAGAGCCCAGGTCCTGAGTCTTGTAGGGGCCAAGGAAGACAGTGAGGCACAGTGCAAAGCACCAGAGGCTAAGAGTGGGAGCCTGGGCTGGGCCCAGCTCTGCCTCCAATACGCCGAGTTATGGGGAAACCTGCCCATCCCCCAGGCAGAACCCTTTTCCTAAAGTGAGATCTGCTGTAGAACTCCACAACATAAAACTGACTGAAATGGAGGTGCAGCCTCACAGCCCACCCAGCCTCCACCTTACCACCCCCTCACACACACACCTATCTCCAGCATCAGTTCCTGAGGCCTCTCTTTGGAATCTAGGAAAACACAGAAAATGGTTTGGAAACCCCAGTCTATGTGCTCCCTAAGCCTCTCACGTGGTCTAAGTTTTGTTGTTTGTTTCAGTGCTGGGAATGGAACCCAGGACCTCACACATGCGAAGCACACACTATCCCTAAGCTACAACCCCAGCCCTTTATCCTGAAAAAAATTTAATGCATATAAAAATAACCAAATGTTGCCATGAGCTCCCATGTGCCCATCACTCAGATTCAACAATTAACCACTCGTGATGGATCTTGTTTCATCAACATCCTCACCCACTTCCCTACTTCCCAGATTCTTCATAATGAATCTCAGATAGCACATCACTGTGTCTAAATATTTCAATTTGTATCCCTAGAAGACAAGGGCTCATTTTAAATACATAACCACAATGCCATTATCTCATTTTAAAAATTAACAACCATGCCTGAAATCATCAAATATCTAATTAGATTTCATGTTTCCAATTGTTTATTTATAGATTTGGGTTTTCATTTTTTAATTTGCTAGACTCATGATCCAAATAAGGGCCATATAACGTATTACAACTGCTTGATATGTCTCTTTGGTCTCTGTCTGTCTTGTTCTGACTTGTAAGTGATCACTGAAGGTCAGGGTGGTCCACTTTGTGGGCTTCTCTGGGGCCAGTGAAGATATTTTCAGGGGATTGGAGGGAGATCATGTTCTGCTCTGAGCCTTTTATTTTAACTTTTATTTTTTGTCTTTATTATATTTGTAGTACTGAAAATTAAACTGCACTGAGCTACATCCCTGCCTTTTTTTTTTTTTTGGAGACAAAATCTCACTAAGTCACTAAAGCTGACCAGGCTAGGCTCAGACTTATGATTCTCCTGTTTTAGCCTCCTAGATTGCTGGATTTACAGGCACATGACACTATATCCCACTTGCCCCAAACCCTTTTTAAGGCCTGAGAGGAGAAGGAAGGACAGAAAAGGCTGGGCTGAGGCTCCGTGCTGCAGCTTCCCACTAGGAAGCTATAATTGCCTGCCTGGTGTGGGGCTGGGGGTTTCCCTACTGCAAGCTGGGATAAAGTCAAGCCTCGAGCTGGTGAGAAGGTCTCAGAAGGAGTGGCCATATGGCAAGGGCACTGCTCAGGATGCAGGAGCCTAGGTCTAACCCACTGGTAAAGCTGATCATTAACTGCAGGCCTCAGATTTAGCTTCTGCTGAAGCATGACTTTACCCAAGACTAGGACTGCAAAGATGAACAGAAGCAGCCTCTGCTCTCCAGAATCTTGCAGCTCATTGGGAAACAGAGAAGTTCATGGCTATTTAACTTTGAGGCTTCAGTGAACCAATCTGTAAAATGGAAATAATAGCACCTTACAGAGTTGATGGGCTGTGAGGGCCCTTCTGGCTCTAAAATGGGACTTGATGAATAGGGGGGGAAAGTGCAAACTACACCTATGAGTGAAGGGGCAGGGCTGGGCCCCAAGCTGGGGAGGGTTCACTGAAGGCCCCAGAGTCTCAAGTCTTGGCTGTATCTGCTACTGTCTGAGTTGCCTTCCTTGAGACCTCAGTATGTTAGGAATCATGAGGCTGAGGAAGTGAAGTAGGGACCTTGGCTTTCCTGCGATTTTCAGGCAGAACAGGACATCTAGATTCGCATCATAATCTCACAGAGGTAGGTTTCTGCTGTCCATGGTACCAACTGCTGACTTGGCCAGGTTTCCCATGGATGTTTGGGCCAGGTAATTCTTTGTTGTGGGGGCATCTTGTGTTTTGTAGGGTGGTTAGCAGCATTCCTGACCCCACCAGATGTCAGTAACACTCTCCCAGATGTGGCACCCAAGAATGTGTTTCGATATTGTCAAACAAGCTCCCCAAGGGGGCTAACCCACCCCTAGTGTAACCCCCTTAACCCCCTGGTCTAGGTAGAGCTGATTCAACTTCTAAGATAAGTGGGTATGTGCCCTTTCTTTTAACACTGTACTTATGACTAGAACCTCTTATCTCTTTTTACTTCCAGAATGTTCCCAAGATGTCTTCACATTCAACCAATCCTTCTAACTTCAATGCACCTTTTGAAAATTTTCTTTAAAACAACAACAGACTTCATCAGGCCTCTTGACCACACTTAATAAATGTAAAAACACGGCATTGTGTCGGGATAAATGCCCTTGCCCTTCACTGATACAGACTCAGTCTTGGGGAGAGCAAGGGGAGCTGGTACATGGCCTGAAGAGCCCTCTCGGCTGAGCCGCCTCCCTGGCCTGCTGCCACTGCCAGGTGCTATTGACTCCTCCTTTCTGCCCAACAGCTAGAAAAAGAAAGAATGAAAGACTCATCCCTGAACATTGCTTTCCCAGAGCCAGGGCCTTTTCTAGGCCATATGTCATGGCACAGCTCCCTGAAGGTCTGGGCTTGGTCCCTTCTCCTTGGCACACTGGAAAATACCTGGAGCAGGAGACAGGGACATCCATCTCTACTCCTGTCTGTATTGAGGCCAGCTGTGTGACCTTGGGCAGAGTGTCAACCTCTGAACTTGGCTTTCCCATCTGTAAAGTAAAGCCATCAAAATAGGAGCAAAATCTTTGTAAATAGGGAGGAATGGAGGGGTTGAAGGGAGGGCTGGGCAAGGGTGAAAAATAAGAACCAAGAGAGACTATGTAAAGGTGCAAATTTCCAATGATGAATGTCATTATATTGTATACCTAAAATGTACCAATGATTAGAATGAATAATCGATAATGTAAAATAGGAAGAAAAGGTCCAAAGGGGTAGGGGTAGTGGGAGGGGCAGGGGAAAGGAAAGAAGGGAAAGGAAAAATGCTGAGAAATGGAAAAAATGGAAATAAAGTCTTTGTAAATAGGGAAGGGTGGAGGGCGTGAAGGGAGGACTAGGAATGGGGAAAAAATAAGAACCAAGATGCATTATGTAAAGGTACAATTCCCAATGAGAAATGTAATTGTGTTGTATACCTACAATGTACCAATAAAAGAATTTAATAAAAAAAATTTAAAAAAAGTAAAGCCACCAATGCCTTGGTCACAGGGCTATCACAAGGATTCAATGAGAACATGTTTGTGAAAGAGCTATGTGGTACAAGCTGGCTTACAAACCCTAACTATCATCGCTATCTGTTGTAAATGAAAGAATAATGTCAAGCTTCTTATTCAAGGGCCAGAAAAATCCCCAAAACTATTGAACCTCAACCAGGCCCCTTGCATCCCCAGATCTTGTCCCATTAGTCCAGACCCTTTCCTGTCCTGCAGTTATTTATTCCTCAGGCTGTGTCTAAGGGACCTTTCTGCCTTCAATGCGTTCCTCTGTCATCTTCGCCTGTCCACATTCACTGACTTCAATACCAATCTCCCAATCCATCCTTTCCAGAAACATCTTTCCTCTGACAAAGGGTGGAGTCCAAGCCAGATGATCTCCTTCTACCAACTGAGCTATCTGTTGTGACCCCCCAAACCCCACACCAAAGTTAAGGGTAGTGTTGAGTAAGTCTGGGTGAATAATAATGATGACAGTTTGTAATATTTAATAATAAAAACAGCAGACACATTTGAAACACTTCCTAGGTGCCACACTATGCAAAACACTTCAATATTTCAATTCATTTACTGAGTGCAGACTGGCCACACAGGATTGAATGCGTGTCTCCTCTTCTCTCCAGACACCAGCACGAGCCTCATTTCCTTGCTAGAACCTTCTCCACTGGCTCCGGGCAGAATTGATATCCCTGCCTCCATGCCCATAGGGCTTGGTTTATTGTTGACCTAATTGCACTAGCTTTTAATTATTTATCAAAGTGGCTGTCTCCCATTCCAAGCTGTGAATATCTTGAGGGCTGGGACCCTGTTACATTAATCATTATTAGCCTTGGCATCCAACAGTGACTGGCACATAGTTGCTGCTCATTAAATGTTTGTTGACTGAGTGGAGTAATTAACACTATAGTCTCCAATGTTCATGAGATTTGAAATCTGCCTCTTCTATGAGGCCATTTTTTTGGCTTCTTACTCTTAAACTAGCTCTATGGCAAGCATGATCTGCAGACTAGCACCCCTGTTGCCAGTCTGTCATCAGGGAAGTGTAGAAATTCAAAGTGAGCATTTAGAAAGTTACAGCAGTCTGATAGAGTAATTTTAGGTCCACTGGATCTACTAATTTTTAAAACTGGGCTTTTATTTTGTATGCATTTTTTTTCAGTTCCTAATAATTCATTCCCATTGTATTTTGCAATGGTATCAGCAATGACAGACTAGAAATTTTAAAATAAAGAACTAGTTCTTTACCACCCATACTATAACAAAGGGTTCCAAACCATCCATCCTCACTGGAGTGCCAATGGCTAAGCTAACTAAACCCTCCAGGCAAGCGATATATACTTATCCCACCTCCCTGGACCCCACCCACATGGTTTGCTCTTGTATCTGTCCCTCCGACTGCTTGGAAGGACACGCAGTTATCATTTATTTCTGTTTTTTTCCTTTCTTCCAAAATGGCAGATTAAGTGAGGGAAAGCTGATTCTGGTCCAGGCCTATGCACAAAAAGAAGAGAGGAAGGGAGGGATGGACCCAAAGAGAATTTCAGAAGGGCTAGGCTTGGTGAAAGAATGCTCAGTGACAGGCCTGTCAAGATGAGGGTGTGGAGAGGCTGCCCGCAGAGACCACCCTGAGCCATCAGCCTGCTGAGGCTGGAGCATTGAAGCCTAGAGAGGGTCAGAGTTGACAATAGTTTCTTCACCAAGCCCAGCAGATGCGAGTCAGGTCCTTGAAGGTGAAAGGAAGCAGTTTCAAGACAAATGAAAGGGGATATGGAATCTTTGCTGTAAGGCTGTTAAACCAGAGGCTCTCATAACCCTCTTTGTCTGTCAAGGCCAAAAGCATAAATAAACAGGTCATGGAGTGCTGCCTAAGTCCCCTCCCCACCCAGGGGATTAGGTCGGGCAAATAACACAGACAAGTGAAATGTGTGAGTTGTAGAGTCCTCTTCAGGCAGATAAAAGAGCTGACTTCTGGCTCAAAAAAGGCAGAAAGAGCAAGACTTGATTACAGTGAATCAATGGCATTAACATATTTAAAGATCATGTCAAGGGGAGGAGGATGAGCTCTAAGAGGCAAAATTTCTTGGTGTTTATTAAGCAGAGGGAATCAGAATCAGAGAAGTGCACAGTGTGGAGATGGCTGGTCCCTAGAGAACATGTTCCAACCCAGGGTTGGGTACAGGTCTGGACAGGGCCTGGCAAACCTCCCTGAAGACCAACCAGCCTCCTCTCCTCAGATTCCCCAATCCACCACACTGCTGGGACCTTCTAATCAAGAAATCTGCTTCCCACAGAGAATTGCCTAGAGGAAGAGACCAACCTGCCCACACACTCACACCTGGTTCACTCTATCTTGATGAAGACAGTGAGGCAACTATCATTAATCCTCATGAAGCCCCCATTGTTTGCCTGGCACCAAGCCAAGCCCTTTACCAATATTCCCTCCAACATCTACCCTAGGAGTAGGTGTTACTGTGCACATTTTATAGTTAACATTGAGGCACTGTTAAATAATTTCCCAAGGTTATACAACTCGTAAGTGAAAGAGTCAAGACTCAAACCCAGTCTGACTCCAAACTACCACGTGTTTAATTTTTGTTGAGAACAGTAAATTGGAAATCTGGTTGGTATGTCCATCTCTTTTGGGATTGACTGGCATGAGTTAGTTCCCTGCTTAGCATGCCAAGCTCTGGGGCACTAACCTAATGGGGATTTGCAAGACATAGGGCCTCTGTGCTTCAGCTAGAAAGTGCTTCCCCATGTGGCTGAGCCAGTATACCAGCTGGTCTACACTTCTCCTATTTCACTGTCCCAAACCCCATTAGCTCCCAGACTTGCAGGCACTCTGAGCTGGGAATCCAGAAGGGCAGAAGTAGGTTTATCACTTTCAGGACTTTGGATGGGTTATCACTTTTCTGAGTGCCTCAGTATCCTCAACAGTAAACTGAGTTGGATCTCATGACTTGCTACAGCAACTCCAGTTCCAAATGAAGACAAGTTGGACCCATGAATGTGCTAGCTCCTGCACCTCCTGCCCAGGAGAAGTTGGAAGTGAGGAGGGGTAGGCACAGCAAGGCATATAATCCAGGGCAGCCAGCATGTTCGACTTCAAAATCAGCTGGCGCCACCCTGGGACTGTGCTCAGCCTACTGTTCTTCTGCATATTCTGGGGTCTCTGCACCTAGGTTCTGCGAGGTGAAAATCTTCCAAAGACTTCTCTTCTCCCTTTCCAGCTTTGGCTCAGAAAGGAAGGAGGAGAAGGAAATCGAAAGTTCTGTCCACCTAGAAGGGCTGGAAGAGGCAGGAGCTGTTTCCTTCGGCCGGCCGAAGTGAGATGTACAACTGGAGAGCCAGCCCAGAGGAAAATCCCTAGGCCTGGCGGGATAGCCGACCCCTACCAAGGTGCTCAGCCGAGAGAGGGCGCTGCGGGCTCGACGTCCTGCCGGCTGGATTCCCAGCTGCGTTACCGCGCTGTAGCGCAGTGCGCCCCGGGGTTTTGGCTCTGCCTAGTCCAGGTGCTTCCTAGTCCTGCTGGGCACTGTCATCTCCCCTTCATCTGGGGGTCTTTAGGTCTAGACCCTTGCCTGGACCAAATTGGGCAGGTGCTCAGTTTTTAAGATGAATGAATGAACAAAGGAACCAAACTAATGAATAAGGGCCCCTTACGCGGAGCTTTGGTGTCAGCACGCACTGGGAATGTCAATGCCAAATGCCCTGAGAGTCCGGCCCGGCCTGGCTGAAGTGGGGGCGGCAGAGACCTCCTGGCCGGCTGCAGGGCGGGAACTGCCCAACGCAATTCCCAGCTTCAGCTGGTTTCCGCGGTAGCTCCACTCTGTCGAGATCGCCCTAGTCCCCAGCCCCCAAGGGTCTAGCTCTCGGAATTCACCTGATCCCAAGCCCCCTTGCTCCCTCGGACTCTTCTAGCCCGGACCTCAAGCCCCGCGGAAGGCGGAAGGCTTCTTCCACCCACTCCGCCTCCTGCCCCCACCCCGGTTCTGCCCGAGCTACCGCGGCCACCGCGGTCACCGGCGCGCCCCGTGGACTGTCGCAAACCCGGGCTCAGGGAAAGGGGGTCAGCGCGGGGAGCCGGCCTGTAGGAGCGCCAGGGATTGAGGAGGCGCCGAGCTGGAAGAGGAGCCGAGGGGCGAGGCGCGGAGGAGAGACTGCGGGGGGGCGGGGGGGGACGCGCGCGAGGGGGCGGGGAGCCGAGGCGAGGAGCGGGCGGACCGTGGGGGAAGCGGCGGTGCGAGGCGGGCTCCCGGCGGGCGAGAGGCAGCCACGGGCCCAGCCGAGTCGGAAAACGGCAGCCAGACTTGCCCTGGAAGGGCGAGCGAGAGCCCTCCTGGCTGAGCTGCGGGGCCGGGGAGTGCAACGCTGGGGACCTCGGGCAGCGACAGGAGGAGCCCCACCGCCCACCCCGCACCGCGCGAGTCCGCAGCCGCGGGCCGGCCCCTCTGGGATGTCCGAGGCATCCAGACCTCCAGGACGGTAACGGAGCGAGCCCGAGGATGGGACAGCGCCCGCAGCTCCGGCTCGTCAAGGTAAGAGCGAGCGGGTCAGCCCCGGAGCGCGGGCGCCCCCAGCCCAGGCCGGCGCGGGACGGGCGTGGGCTGTGGGTGCGATGGGGGAGGGGCGCCGGGTCGAGCCCCGCACAGTCCTAGGAGGCTGGGGCTTAAGGGGGAGCCTAACTCCCTCTCCCTGGACCCTTGGAGCGGGGGTTGGATGGGTGAGGAGAGAACTCCAGGGCGGCGAGGCCAAGCAACCGTTGTGGCGAGCCTGCCGGGATGCAGGAGGAGGAGGGGTCCGCCCACCCGGGGAATGACTCCGTGCGGCGAATCTCTCTGGGCTTTGGGGCCGACGCTCTGTTCCACCTCCCACTCCCTCCCCGCAGACCCCGATCCCGGCTGGGACAGGAGGCTCTTGGAGGTGGGTTCTCCACCCCACCCCAGCACCCTCCGATCAGCCGCCGTTTGGTCCTGGACGCTCTTTCCCGCCCCTTCTCCACGGAAAGCCTCAAGTCCCAGGACGTAAAAGCCTCCCTAGCTTGCGAGCCTTTGATCCACGTCGCGATCTCCGGGTGGTGTCGGTTACTCTGGCGCGGGGGTCAGATCCACTATGCCCTGCAACCCCGCAGCGCCACGCTCGCTCTCCAGCCACTGCTCTTCTCGCTCTGCCGCGGCTCTGGCGACGCGGTTCTGGCGCCTGGAGTTTAGGAAAGTCGCCAGATGGCGTGTGCAGCGTGTACTGGATGAAGTTTGAGGTCGGCGGGGGGCTGCCCGCTAGTGGTTGACCCTGGGAAGGGGTTAGGGAGTCAGGGGACGGTCGCCCCTTGCCGACGCCGAGCGTACCCCTGGGCGCTTGGGCTTGCTGGGTTCAGGCACCTAGGCAGCCACCGGAGGGGGAGGCTGGGCAGCCCCACGCCGGGCTGCCACCAGGATCACCTCGGGAGGGATCTCGGGGCTGCAGGGTCGGGATGAACCGCCTGGGCCGCAGACACAACCGGACTTAGTTCAGGGCATTCAAAAGCGATTACATGCAAAAGATTCGAGTGGATTTGGGGGAGGGCTACGGATGACTGCATTTATTTTTCCATCAGTTATTAAACCAACTGTACATTTACCTGCTCACAAAACGGTTTGAGTTAAACCACAGCCGCTGCTGGTTGTCAGTTGCGACTACCAGTTAGTGAAGCTTCCCACTCTCTCCTTCTGCAAATATTTACTGCTTGTTTTAAGATAAAAAATGGAAAAGCAGGAAGATTGATTACCTTTAACTTGCATCACCTCCCTGACCAGTGACCTGAAGGCTGGACCCTTAGATTATTTTCTATGTGATCAAGGAGATGAGCAAAAGAAGGAGGAAGAAAAATACCCAGAGAGGTTAGATAGATGGCACTGAATGAGAATATTTTCCAAAGGCTGTGTACTGAACCTGTGTCTTAATCTACAACCAGTTAGAATTCAATCTTTTAGTTGGATTCAAAGAATTGAACTGTGAGTATTTCTTCCAAGTTTACGTGGAAAAGGTGAGTGTTCTTTCTCAGGCCTTTCTTAGAATTGTGTGCAAGTCTGTGTAGATTTATTACATTTTCCTAAAAGAAAAAGCATCTTTTGTTATTCCGACTAGATAATGGCGTGTGTGGTCCTTATGTCTGGCCTGATAAACTCAATAGATGGCTAATAATCAGGAATGCGAGCTGGGCATGGTGGCACATGTCTGTAATCCCAGCACCCAAGAGGCTGAGGCAGGAGGACTGCAAGTTGAAGGCCAACCTGGACTACATAGTGAGTTCGAGGTCAGCCTGGACTAAATAGTGAGACCCTGTCTCAAACAAACAAAGGAATGAATGGAGTATTTATATAGCATCTATCAATTGCCGAGCATTGGTCTAGCTGCTTTGTAAACATTAAGTCATTTAGTCCTTATCAAGGTATAGGAAGTAGAAATTACTCCTGAGAAGCAGAGAGGCTAAATAACTTGTTCAAGGCCACACACCCAGTGAGTGGCGAGACCAGCATTCAAACCCAGCCGCTCCGATCTGAAGCCTTGTTTCCCTAGCTTTTACCAGGAAATATTCTATGTCACTAAAGTCTCACCCTGAATCTCTGCCAGATGAGAGCTCAGGTAGTTTTGTCAGTTTGAAAGTCTAAAACTAGGTGATTTACAGTTAATCCAAAATCCAGCTTTGCCCCCATGAGTGAGTTAGTGTTGGGAAAGGATTCACTCTTGGGACTATAGCCTGGACTTCACCCTGTGCTGGTTACAGAGTATTGGGGGAGAGTGTGTGTGTGTGAGAGAACTAGGATGTGCATGTGTGCATGCATGCCAGTGAGGGAGAAATGATGTGTGTGCATGTTCATAGGCTAGGAGTTGACAGGTCAAATACTTTCCCTACCCCCAGGGGAGGGGCAGGGAATCCAGCTCCTCTGTATTATCCCCCACCAGCTGCTGTTCCCTGGTTATCCAAGGGAGAGACCTACGTTGTGGTAGCTGTGACCTTGAAGGGTAAAGAAGGCCAGACCTAAGTGGGTTCTTAACAGAGAGCTGGTCCTGATGGAGCTGGCTTTATTGCCGTGATATTATTATAAAAGAAATTTATCAGCATTGGGCAAAGTTTGGAAACCAGAGAGGGAAATTATTTTGATCCCACTCTCCTAATACAAGTGCTGTTGCCATTTTAGAAATAATCCACACAGGTCCTTTTCTTGAGCACAGGTCTGGGCACAGCTGTGGCCACTGGGCAGCCCTCTCACTGCTGTGTCACAGCTTAAGTCTGTCCCGTGTTGTTCCTGAGCCTTCTGAGGGAGAGTGTCCCGGCCAGAAACAGATTTTGTCATCCTAGATGGGTGCACACTTGCGTCATTTCCAAGTTGATTCTTCACTAAAATAATGCGGGGCCAATATTTTGAGGAGGCATGAGGAAGGCAAAAAAGTGAGCCAAGGTAGGGCCATGGGCTACTGTGAGGTGGGATAGCTGGTCTGGCCAGCCATTTGGAATTTTTGTTTTCAATACTGGAGATTGAACCCAGGGCCTTCAAACTGAACTACATTCCCAGACCTTTTTTTATTTTTTACTTTTAAGACAGAGTCTCACTAAGTAACTACATTGCCCAGGCTGGGGTCAAACTTGTGATCCTCCTCTCTCAGTCCCACGCAGTGCTGGGATTACAGGTGTACACCACCATGCCAGGCTCAGCCATTTGGATTTGACATAGCCAGCCCTAGGAGGGACGTGACTTGGGTTAGCCCTGTTCTCGAGGAGCATGTAGATTATGGAAAAGCAGGACACTGACTGTGAGCCCATGCTGATGAGCTTAAGTGAAAAATCCATTTCACATCCTCGCTAACATTTAGCTCCTTGGAGAGCAGCAGCAGCCAGCTGAGTTCAGGCACACAGGAGTTTGAGGCTCCAAAGTGCCCTTTGACACCACCCAAGTGCCCACGATTCCTTTCAAACCCAGGGACCTGAGATCTACCCGAGGTGTGGCCTAGAGTTGGGTAGGAAGGTAGGTACAGGCTGATAAATTCAGCAGCTAAAGAAAGAGAAAGTCCGTCATTCCGGAAATCAGCAAACCTGACTTTGGTTTCAGCTCTACCTTCAACTGGCTTCATGACTTCTACCAGATCACCTTCCCTCTGTGCATTGGAGTTTCTGTGTCTGTAAACAGGGGTGTCATACTAGACTCTCTGTTATCTTTCAAGTCACTGTGAAAGGACTGTGTTTCCAAACAGACCTTAGGGCTCTAATCTTACACAGTAAGAGCAGGGTGCCACGGATTCCATTCCCAGATGAAGGACCTTAGTACATGATACTTGGACCTACGTCCTCTTCCCTGGGCCTCAGGGTCCCTAGCTGTCTTTCCTCTTGCACAGCACTGGGCCTATGAATCCCTTGCACATGTCTGTGGCCTGCTTTGTCAGTTCAGTGTTGTACAATTGGAGTGAGCCTGCTGCTGCTCCATGGGATGCAGATGTCATTTCGAAACAGACAAGGCCGAGAGATGCCTAAACCACCCTAGCAAAAGAGCCATTGCTGGTACTAAAAAGATGAGAACTCCCCCTTAAGCCCACTGTGGTTAAAAAAGAAAAAGGAAAGCAGCAAACAGCTAGCACAGCACCCCAGTGATTTGAAGACTGTGGAGAGTGGAGGCTCAGCACTTAAATTCCAGCTCCTCCACTGTGGCTGGGGAAGGGCAGGGTGGCCACCATGGTCTGGGGCCTTTTCCTTCCTCCTCAGGGGTAGAAAAGCTGGGCCACGTCTCCCAGCTCTGCCTCAACCCTGGCCATTCACGGTTACAAAGAAGCAAAGTTGGGCCCATTTGGGAAGTCAAGCCAAATAGAGATTTTTAGCTGCACTTATAGTCAAAGAATGAATTCAGTAATTAGAAATGATTCCTGTCTACTTAAGATTCTTGGAAGCCTCTGTCGACAGAGTCTCTTGCAAGTAATATCACTGTCTTTTAAAAATGTTTCTTTTCAGACTTGTTCCTCTTGGCCAGCTGTCTCCCATTTCACCCAAGGTGGTATTCAGTGACCCAGTGTGGCAGTCAATATTGTCATGTGCTGGTGGGAACCACAGGTAAAGCAGATGTCGGCTCGAATCCCCATTCTGCTTTGAAGTGCTGAGCAAATTAGGTAATCATTCTGAGCCTCAGTTTCTTCTTCAGTCAAAAGGGGATAAATCATGACTTCATGAGTTGTTGAGTGTAAAATTAAGCACAATCACACAGCAGCACATGGTAAGTGCTTAATAAGTATTAGCTACAGTAGTCACTTAATAAATCTTATCAATTTTCTCAGTCTAAAAAAGACTATCAAAAGGAGTGATGAGGAGCTGGGGGTGGAGGAAGGGTTCTGGGTAATATAGGATTGCCTGATGTCCTAGAATGCTTTTCACTGTCCCTAGGGAAAAGGATGGGACCACCAGCCCACAGCTGAGCTCAAAGGACAGAGGACAGAAGTGCCTGCCTTCCCCCCCCTGCACATGTCTGACATGTGACAATATTCATCAGTAAAAGTAGAGACCTGTAGGGAGGATAATACAAAATTACTAACTCACTGATGCAAACAATTATTTTGAAAACAACTAACTGGAGTCTATTAGGCAACAGACGATTAACCACTTATTTTCAGAGTAAATGGCGTCTGTTTCAACATTGTCAGGCAGCCAGGGAGGAAGGGCAGAAAGGAGGGAACTCTCGTAAATATGGACAAGTGCTTCCTTTTCTGTGAAATGGGCAATGTCAGGATTTGGGTCTGGAGGACAGGACCCTGGACTACTGATTCAAATGTTTTAGTTAAATGTGTCTTTTGGCAGCTGTCTACCCAGCAGTCATAAAACAGTTTGGGAGACAAATGAAGATGTTCACGCATGCTCTTTCTGTCCTATAAACACAGGTACCTCATACCCTGGCCCTGCTGGGCCCAGGTAGCAGTCTCCCAAGATGCCAAGAAGTACAGTTTGTGGAGCATGCACTGCCAGGCCCCTAACCTGTCAACCAGGTTCCAGGAGGTCGGGTCTGAGCAGGTGAGCCTAGGTCAGAGCCCAGAAGAGAAACTGGCCAGACTAGTTCAGCTGCTTTGTGTCTGAAGATCCAAGAGAGGGCACTATCCTAGGCTGGCTGACATTTCTGAGTCTACTCTCCAGACTGGTAAGAGGTGTTGAAGCTCTCAGGAGGCACAGAGAATCTTGGTTAAGCCTTTAAGTGCTGGGAGGTCAGGAGCTTTAGGAGATTAGGAACAGCTTACTGGTCAGTGACTCTGACAGATACATAGACCCAAAGAACTGGAAGGTAGCCTGCCGGAAGGAAAAGGGCTAGGAGGAGAGAAAGCTGCAGCAGTGCCACCCAAGGGAGGCATTTCCTTCTCCTCATTTCCTCAGCCTCCTCAGCAGGGTCTTTGGAGGTCTCAGTGGTCTCCAGAAGGCCCTTCATAGCTCAGTGGAGCCCAGAGATGCCAGCCATTCCCAGAGCAGCCCCTCCCACTGTGGGGACATAGCTAGGTGGGCAGCTTGTGACAGGCAGAGAAGAGGAGAGGGAGTGAGGCCTGGGAATGTCACCTGAGCTGTGAAGTCTGCAAGAGAAAGCCCTGGCAGCAGGGGTTTGGTTGCTTGGGCAGGGGTTAAGGGAAAGTCCAGGGTTCTCTAAGGAACTGGTCTCCCAGTGTCAGGTTTCTGTGCCCTCAAGGCCCCAGTGCCACTGGCAGAAGCAGCAATCCAGCCTGGTGCCTATGGGCTGCTCAGAGAGGACAGTTTTTTTATAGATGATGCAGGCCTGAAGAGAGACTGAGGGTGAGCAGGAAACTACAGATGATGTAGAGACGGAGACACCAGCTCAAGCTGACAGAGAGAGAAAGCCCTGGCTGGGGAGTAGTTCCTGGGAACGTCTTCTCCTCACTGCTCACAACTACCCCCTTCCCCCTGTCTGGAACCTTCTTCAGCTGTCGGAAGAGTTTCCAAGAGCAGGGCTGCTCAGAGGCCCCATGTGTGGTGTGGAGGCCGCAGATGCAGAGCGTGGAAGGGTCCCCCATCCCTCACTCCATCCCCACCACCCCAGGGCTGGGCCTCCACCCCAGCAGTGGGGTACAGAAGAAATATAGCCTGCTGCCTATGTGGTCTAACTGCTCCCTACTGGGTGTCCTCTGTTTGTCTATCTCTTACACACACACACACACACACACACACACACAGTATGTGTGCTCACTGGGGAGTGAGCCACTTGCACAGTGTTCGTCAAAGTGTCCCCTGCCTGCCACACCCTTGGAGGCTACTCTCCACTGGTCACCACCTTTCCTTTCCTCTCAGCCTCAGCACAGTTAAACCCATGAACAGGTGTGGTCACCTGCAAGCTCGACATCAGGACAGGAGGACTGATGCCCGGGGGGCAGCTGAGCACCCACAGGCAATAGGGTCAGCACTGGGAGTGGGTAGCAGGATGGAGAGCCTCTGAGTCCTGCCCTGGACATACATCCCCGCTGGGAGCCTTAGAAGCTGGGCTGCTGCTTCATATGCCAAGACAGCCAGGGCAAGGCTGGTCAGCACAGGGAGCTGGTCACTGTGTCCTGGGCTTGGTCTCACATCTGCCTTCCCTCCCCTCCTTGTATCCATTCCCTTTGTGCCACCAGCTTCTCTCGCTCAGGTACACAATAGTTGACTCCAAACAGCCCCTCTCTTCCATTATAGAGGTGGAAAACCAGACAGTCCTGAATCTTGTGCTCCATGCCTCTGCCCTCTGCCTGAACCACATTGATCTCCTCCTCCACCAACGCCTCCTCCACCAACAGAATACTCATTTATGCCTCCCCAGCATTCACAGTCAAGCCATGGGTCTGGCCATAGAGAGAAACGGCAAGCTAGACAGACAGGGTCCTCTCCTCTGCACATGGGTTGATGACCCAGTGGCTTATGCAAGGCTGTGCTGTAGGCACCATTGAGAGATTCCAGCTCCAGCCTGGGACTCCATTCCTTGTCTCCATGGCACTGGGAATGTTGGTCCACATGCCAGGAACGGCAGCATTGTACTTTATGAGGGGAGGGCTGGGGAGAAATCACCAGAGCAAGATTAGGATCCAGGCTGAGGAGACAAAGAGGCAAGAAACTTCTCAGAAGCTGAGGTCTGTAGGGAGCAGATGCAGGATGCTTTAGTCCCCAGGTGGGAACTGGGGTAAGGCCTTGATGGCAGCCTGGGTCTCCCTCCTTTTCATTGCCCTGGTTTTGCCGACTGCAGGGCAGGAGTACCTGGGCAAGGCAGAAGTGGCCCAGGGCACCAGCATTCATGTCTTTCCCATGGTATCTTGTTCTTCAATCCACATTGGAACTCTCCAGCTCTCTCTGGGTAGCAATGGGGCAGCCTTTAGGGTCCTTTCTCTCTATGGCTAGACCCATGGCTTGACTGTGAATGCTGCTTTCAGGTTGTGAAACATGGGGCTCAGAAGTGGTGGGGCTCACGTGCATCCCCAAGGAGGGGGTCCTTAAAACTGACAGGATTGGAGCTGACTCTGCCATTTTCTGATGAGTGACCTTTGGCAGGTTACCCAACCTCTCTGGGCATTTTTGTCTCTTTACTGGACCAAGATGGAGAATCAAGAAAGGAATGCTTACGTTGTGAGGGGCCTGCCCCCACCGAAGCTCCAGGAGGAGACCTGCTGTTTTCATGGGTGGGGTCCCTCCCCCAGCCCCAATGCCGCCACACTCCTCCCCTGGACCCTAAGCTTAGCCATCACTAACCTGTCCCTATGAGCTAAGCCATTCCTGAGGACCCAGCATGTGCTCTCTCCTGCAGCTCATGCAGTCTCCTCAAACCAGCTGTGGGAGGACGGTGGGGCTTTTCCAGTTCCAGGCAGACTGGCCTGTGTCCTCCTGAGCAGGCTGCACTGCATGATTCACCTTGTGAATCTGACAACCTCCGAATCGGTTTAGACCCTGTCCAAGATGAGCTTATTGACAACTTGCTTGGATGACACAGCAAGGACAAATTCACCTTGAAGTTTCCAATGCTTACTCTCAATTTTTGTGGACCGATAGCAAACAGTTTTAATGGGCAAACCAACCAGTCTGACCATCCCAACTGCCCCTTGAATAGCGCTCATCTAAAGCCTCCTGTGGGGCCAAACTTCCTGGCCTGGAGTCCCTGGGTCACTCTGTATGCATCTGTCTCTCCTGCCGTGCCCTTTGCCCCGTGTATCTCCATTTCAGAGACCTGAGCGATGCTGCAGCTCTTCCTAGCCATCAAATCTGGGCTGGTGGATGTAGGAAAAACTGAAGGCTAGGAAGGAGAATACCCTTTGGTTTACTCAGAGTCCCAACCTGAGGGCAGGTTGTGGTGATCCAGCCCTCCCCGCTCCTCCTCATTCATCAGTCCTCACTTTATCATCAAGATAGGGGGAGGGGCAATGACATACATGGATTGCAGGGCCCTAGAGAAGCAAGAGAAGCCCTTCCTCTGTGGAGAGCTCACCCAAAGCTCCCATGACTCAACCCCAACCTGGTTCTACCCCTTGTCTTTCAGCTCACCGAGACAGAGGAGCCCAACTCCTCCAGCATCCAGGACAGGCTCTGTCTCCTGCCTCCAAGGTGTCGACCCTGGGGCACTCTAGGGAGAGGCTGCCACCCCCTCTCCCTATGGTCATACCAGCAGGCCAGCCTTTCTGACTTTGCTTGGTCTCCTGCATACTCCCCACCCTGACCAGGCAGGACCAGGACAGCACCAGCGAAAGGGCCTCCAATCTGCCCAGTGGGCCAGGAGGAGTCCTGCCCTCAGACTGAAGCCAAAGGTGGGAAATGACTGATCAAGGTCACACAGAGCATTTGCCAGACACAGGGCAACCCAGGGCCTCTTCCTGTCTTGAAGGCTTCTCCCTCTGTTCTTTCATTCTTTCTGCACTTCCCACCTGTACCCCAGATGGACAGGAAGCTGAGTGCCTTCAGCAAGGTGAGACTTTCCAGCCCAGAGTTTCCCAAGGCCAGCACCATTGACATTCACAGGCTGTCCTGTGCATTGTAGGGTGCTGGGCAGCATCCCAGACCTCTACCCACTGAATGCCCATAGCTGTCTATCAGTAGTAGCCACCAAGAACGTCTCCAGTCATTTGAACTCAATGTTCCCTGGGGTGCAGAATGGCTTCCCAGTTGAAGACCACTGGCTGAAGACCACTCCCCAGCTGAAGACCAGTTCAGTTTATCCTCAATTCTGATGAGTGTTAAAAATAGAAGGACTCCTGAGCTTTCCATGGGCCTACTGAACCTACGTCTTTAGGATGGAGCCTGAGAAATGGGATTTTTTTTTCTTCTAGTTCAGATGCCAAGCATGGTCTAGATTTGTCTAATTCACTTTTACAGGCAAAGAAGCAGAGGATGAAGTGGTTATTTCTAACTTCTGCCCTAAATCTCTGTACTTAGTGGGCTTTGGTCCAGAGGCCCTTTTTCCACCCCCTCCTGGCCTGGAGAGGCAAGGGCTTTCCAGGGAAAGCAGCTGCAAACTCTTAAGCCTTTTCTGTCAGACAGAGCCTGCTTTCCAGCCTCTGATGATTTCCTCTTCCCTCCAGGCTCTCTTCAAACCCCTTTGAATGCTGGTCCTGCAAGGACACCCTTCTACTGCTGCACCCAAACAGCCTCCCCCAATTAGTGCCAGCAGCTGTGCTGAGAGCCCAACTGATGGTGTCACCTATGTGGCTGGTGTCTCTAAGGTTGTCCTGACACCTCAGCTCCGTTGCCTGACCCCTCAGGGAGGCTTCCAGGTGTCTGGGAGCCATTCACAGCTCAGAGCTGTGTGGCACCCAGGGATGGGATCGGAGCCTGGGTCAGGCTCCCAGCCTCTGTGAGAAACAAACTTAGCCCTTCTGAGTCCACCCAGCTGACTGGTGCTACAGTGTCCACCTCCCAATTCACCATCCACTCTCAGGGAGCCAGGCTGCAGCCAGGAGCTAGAGGTCAAGAGGCACATGTAACTCAGACCCATCTGACTTTTGAAGGATCCAAGCTTGTGAAGAAGAGGGTGGAGCAGAAGAGGAGAAAAAAGAGCCAGGGGTAGGAACCTGGCTCCTGCCCTTTTCCTCCAGTCACCATGGTAACAACTGCGGACAAGTTACCATATCTATATGCATCAGCTTGTCACCCGTACAGATGTAGATAGCAAAGGCTACAACTTTGGGGGAAGTCAAGAGAATTGAATGAGAAAATTCAGTTTGTTATTGAGCAACCTTTCAGTAAAAGGAGAAAGAAGGAATGGAAGGAGGGAGGGAAGGAGAGAGAGAGAGAAGGGAAGAAAGGCAGGGAGCAAAGGAAGTAGAGAAGGAGGGGCAAAGGGAAGACTAAGAGAAGAAGGGAGGTAAAAATGGAGACAGGTGAAGGCAGGTGGTAGGGGAGAGGCAGTGGTGAGTGTCTAAATTCAGATCATAGCAAGCAGGTAGAGAATGAATACATGAGAGTCAGAGGAGGAGGTGAGATGGGATGGGAGGTGAGCAGTGCTCCAGGGCCCCCCACCTCCATGCCATTAAATCTACCTCATGATAGCAGTGCACATGCCACTTTTGCAAGTGGCCACCACTTCTTGGAAACAGACTGGTGATGGAGAATAGATGAACAGGGGACAAGCCAGGGAGCACAGAAAGACAGTTGGGGAGGAGGGAAGAAACAATTTTCACAGATCCAAGTAACAGCTGGCTACTGTTTGTGCTCACTGTGCATTTGACCCCATGCTTTTTGATTGTGCACTATGTGTATAAGAGCTTTGGAGTGCAGCTGTTTTGTTGGTATTAGCCCCATTTACAGATGTGAATTTAAGTGATTTGCCCAAGGTCACACAGGTAGGAAGGTGCAGATAAGAGATTCCAGCATGCACTTCTCTGGCCCGAAAGGTAGGTGTCTGAATTTCTGCTCTCCTGTGATTCCTGGAGCCAGACCATGTTCAGACTTGGAAAAGAACCCTGGGAACACAATGCCTTTCTCATTTCCTATTTGAGAAAACTGAATTGGGGAGGGGGCAGGGGAATGACTTGTCAAAGGGCCCCAGCAAGTTTGTCAGAGTCAGAACAGGATCCTAGCCCTGGCCTCCCTACCCCAAAGCACTCTTTCCTTCAGTACACCATCAGGAGACCAAGATGGTCAGGCAGGAAGCCAAGACCAGGAGGAGGAGCATGCCCTGGGGCAGGAGGAAATGAGGAAAAGAAGTGAGCGTCAAAATGGCCTGGTAGGAATCATTACTGTGTCCCATGGTCCAAGGTGTAAAAGAGATGCAAACTCGTCTTTTCATTCATTCATTCATTCATTCACTTATTTATTCATTTACCCACGTGTACTGTGGCCTGTGTCAGGCCTCTCTGAGGGTACAAAAATAGCCAAGCACAGACCTGTTCTCAGGAGCTTATAACCCAAATGGGCTTGAATTAGGGTCCTTAAAGGGCAAATGTCAACTCCAGAGCCAGGAATGTGTGAAGCAGATAACCACAGGTCCAGCCCTGCTGTGAGGCTGCCTTGTCTGGGAGCAGAGGTGAGGGCAGGGAGCACCCTGAGCCCAGGAGCCCAAGAAAAAGCCTAGAGGTGGGGAACGCCCAAGGTGTGCCTCTCCCTTAACTGTAGGCCGATCTTCCGTTCCATTTTTTCTTCTCTGTACAACAGCAATTTAAGTTAATTAAATGCAACAATAAGTTATTTCTTGTCTGCCTGGAATAATCTTTCACCACTCACCCACTTTTGGAGGAAGCAAGGCTGTCTGACTTGGGGTGGGAACAGGTCGTGGCTGTCACCAAGGAGGCTGTGAGGGGATGGCTGGATCTTGGTCAGGATAGAAAGAAGGGGCTGCTGTGGGGGCAAAAGTCTTACACAGTCAGGAGGCCTGAGAAGAGACACGTGGGTGGCATCACTGCCCTCTGGCCCTGGTCTACTTCTACCCTGGCTAGTCTTTAGGGGACTTCTGTGTGGATCAAAAAAGACAGAGGTAAGTGGGGTGTGGTGGTGCGCGCCTATAATCCTAGCACTTGGGAGGCTGAGGCAGGAGGATCACCAAGAATTTGAGGCCAGTCTGAGCTACATAGTGAGTTTAGGGCCAGGCTGAACTACAAAGTGAGACCCTGTCTCAAAAAATAACAACAACAACAACAACAAAAGATAGAAGTGCTCTCTGACGGCCTCAGCTGTGCTGGGCACTGCTTGCAATCCTAACCCTGATTGACCCCTCTGCCTGGCACCCCTTCCTGTGCTGAGGTCGTAAAACTGCCCTCCCTGTCCCCAGTAGCACCATGACTACCGAGGTGTAGACAGTTTTTAAAGAGTTGTTGCACATTTATTTTATTTCTGCAAACTAGATCCTAGTTTTAAATGCAACAGGAGTCAGCTTGTAAATAAATTGTGATTTATGACCCCTTCTGTCTTTCCCACCTAGATTTGCTTCTCTTGGCTTTGTTGCAGACAGGCGCCTCCTGATTGCAGTGCAGAGCAAAGCAGTCAGAAGGGATAGAGGAGCTGGGGAACCCAGACAGACCTCAGCCAGCAGGGGGCAGTGTGAGCCGGGGAAGCTTTGCAGGTGGAGGGGGCATCACTAGGGAGGACCAGGGGACTTTGGTCACACTGGAGAGTCAGGGGCCTCTCTTGGCCCCAAGTCAGGGCACCCATGGTCTCCTAGGCCATGAAATGTAACAAGGCCCAGCTTTATCATTGACCTGCAGAGCTGTCTCACAGAGCAGGGACTCAAGCTTCCCTTCCAGGCCTCAGTTTTCACACCTGCAGATGATGGGGTTGACAGGCTCTGACACTGTGCTGTTCAGGAGACCACCTGGGCACCCCAGACCTCTGGCCCCATCTCAGCCTGGTGTCTGAGATGGCCCCCCACCCCACGTATACTGTGGCCAGCCCCACTCACACACACAGGATCCCCCACTCCCTTGACTGAGAGGCTTTCTCTCTCCTCCTAGCGGTCCACATCTATGCTGCCCATCCTCTGGCTCACTTCCGTCTGAAAGCCCAGCCTGTGGACACATACTGAAGACCCCATCTGAAACTCCACGGGCACCCTGCACTTGGTTTTGTTCACCTTTTCCTGCTATTATCCTCTTTGTGTGTGAATTTGTGTGTCATGTGTTTGTGTGTCTGTGTATGTTGTCCTCATCCTTCTCTGAATTCCTTTCTTTTTTTTTTTTTTGTCCAATGACATACATAGCCCCAGACTCTTTGTTATTGTTGTTGTTTTTGCAGTACTAGTATTGAACATAGCACCTTCCAACTGAGCTATATCTCCAGCCTTTATTAGTTTGTTTGTTTTTGAGACCATCTCATTAAGTTGCTAAATTGCCCAGGATGCTCAAACTTTTGATCCTTCTGCCTCAGTCTCTGAGAGTATTGGGATTACAGGCATGTGCCACCACATTCAACAGCCCTCGACTCCTGGAATGTAGAATCCTCATACAGCAAGGGGCCTAGAGAATTCACTAAATCTGGGGGTTTTAAAAACAAAAATGAACCTTTCTTTTATTCTGAAAAGCTCCTGCACAAAGGCAACTCACAGGGAAGGCAGAGCAGATGATGGAGTGGGCCTGTGCAGAAGGAGTAGGGCCTGAACTGTGGAGGATTCTGCAGCCCCAAGGGCCAAGTGGTGATAATGGCCATGCTGACACTTGCAGGGGAGTTAAGTTTCCTCCTTCCCCCAGGAGGTCCACATCCCTGTGAGGTGCGGAAGAAAGCCTTCATTGTCTCTGCTTCACAGGAGAGGAGGTGGCACCCCAAGGGCCAGGTGGCTAACCCAAAGTCGGGCAGTCTGTGGCGGGACTGGGCTCAGAACTCAGCAGGAGGAAAAGGATTTTTGAGGACCATTCTAGGACTGCGCCTGTGGCTGTCAGATCAGCTCAGTCCTGGCCCGAGAGTTCCGGGTTCTCCCCAGCTGAGCATGGGAGGTATTTGGGAAAGAGGAAGGAAGGTGGTCCCTCTCCTTGTTCCTTAGGAACTTTTGGGAGGTAGGGGCAGCCCTTTAGGCCCTTTCGATCCTTCTGCAAAAGGTCAATCGCTGTATCATCCCACCAAAAGAAATTGCCCTTTTGTACCTTAAAGACCAAACTGAGCTTCAGCAGCGTGGTTATTTATGGTCTCTAATAAGCATTTTCTGGGTGTGATTAACCTTTATGCCAGAGTCACACTGGGAACTGGGATGGCAGCTTCGATTCTGTGCTGGCCTGGAGGCAGGAGGAGGGCAGCAGTTGTCAAGCTCCAGCTCTCCCGTTCACCCATCTACAGGTTCCTTGCAGTTCCCCTCTCCTCTGTGAATTCCTTCTGTCTGTGCTTTGCCCTGCCAGAAACCTGGCCAGGCTAGAGGCACCACCTCACCCCACTTCATCCATCTACTCCAAGGGCCGACACCGACCCAGTCTCCACTCAGCTGCTCTTTGACCCTGGGAACCTCAACTAGCCCAGCTGCAAATGCGGAACTTGGGGCCTTCCCTGTTTGCTTTCTGCCACACAGTGCAGTGTAGTGAATGCCAAAGAGGAGATCAGCAGACAATAGGAAGAAACATACAGGGAAACTCTGGACTTTTCTGGAAGTGTGATTCAAGTATAACCAGAAGCCTTTACAAACCTTCTTAAGAGCAAGAGGGGGGCACAGGCAAAGATTCTGCTATAGCCAACCTTTCCAGGGAGAAAAGGTTGGTTTGAGAATTTTAAAAAGCATTTTCCTTTGCATAATGCAACACAGGTCCTCTGTGGATAGAAAATGGCTCTGGTGAACCAGCATATCTGAGAAGAAGACGTAAGCTTTTGGGTATAGGCATCCAGGGACAGATGAGCCCTTCACCCTGTGGCATTTGGTTTTATGAGGAATCTAGATTGGCTTTGCTCTTCTGTGAACCCAAGGACTTTAAGATGTGAGAACAGAATTTCTGGCCTATATATGTGCCATCTAATTAGAGCCATGGGTTGTGGGTGCTTGAACTGGGACTATTCCAGTCTCCAAACGTGACTCCTGAGCACAGGGGCCAGTGCATGTACAGGGCACTTTGGGGATTAGGGACAAATTGAAGAGGAAACTGAGTAGCTTCACTTTGGAAGATTGGGGAGAGGCTCTGGACCTGGTTTCTGAAAAATGCAGAGTTCACCAGGTCTAGGGTTAGTAGGGAGCAGGGCGCGGGCAAAAAGCTACACAGGTGAGGGTATACAAACACAGGAGGGCCAGTGTACTGAGTTATTAGATGGGACCAGAACATGATATGCCTTCAAGGGGGAGCCGGAAGAGAGAAGCACGAATAGAGGTTTAAAGATAGATGAATAATGGTGGAATGTCAGGCAGAAGGGCTGCTATTTTCCAAGAGGGTGTTTCCAGTTTCTTTAATTTGCATGTGGCTGAGCTGAGTCTGATTCTGTGCATTTGTGCGCTCGCACGTGAGTGGGTGTATGTGTGTGTGCGTGTGTGCACACGTGTTTGTGTGTGTGTGTGTGCGTTGGGAGGTGAAGAGGGACGGGGGAGGGAGAGAAGCTGAAGGCAGGATACAGTCCCCTTCTAGAAGGGGCCTCTGGTCATAACAGCCAGGCTGCTCATCTCTGGGGACAGAGCAGAGCCTGGGTCTCCCTGACTGCTAAATGAGAAATACAGCTTTGTCACAAGGATGCTGCTCTCTGCTTAGCTGGCAGGTCCCACTAGCTGGCCTGGTGGCTTCCTCCTCTCTCTACTTCTGTGTTTGCAATGAAAAATGAGGGTAAAAATGCTTCTTCACCTCTCTGGAGACTGGAGTTTAATTACTGATTAATAGAGTGTTGGAAGTTTCTCAGGGCCAGAGAGATGAATGAGTTTGTGCTAATCACTGTTGAGGCCCACAATCAGGTTAGCTGACCCCAGGGTGATTTGGGGACTGCTTTGTGTGCTGAGCGTAGGATGGGGGTATGGGGCTAGGCGCCACTTGGGAGCCTAGAGATTGGTCCTGTGAAAAGCAGCCAGGCCAGAGGAGTGTGCCAGTGAGAGAGCAGAGTGAGCAAAGCCTGCTGAGGACTCAGGCAGCCACTCAGGGAACAGTGTGATCCTGTGAACCCCGGGGGGCCTTCTTCAGGAGGTAGGGGACCAGGCTCTGCCCAGGAGTGAGACTGCTCCATTCCACTTGGAAGTATAGGGAGCGAGAAAAGGCAGCAGAACCTGCTTCATCATGGGGTCCTGAGGGGGAAGGACTTGGTGCCAGTGGGGGCAGGCTGAAGGGAGGGGCAGGAGAGGGTGGTCCTGGCAGGTGTGCACAGAAGGCTGGCTCTGGAAAAGATAGCAGTTGGGTTCTAAGGATGGGAAAAGACGCTGAGGTCCATAGAGGATAAGCAGGGAGGGGGCCAGGAGGAGGGGCAGGGACAGCCATGGGCTCCCCATGATGGATGAGTTGGAGACGAGCCTAGGAGGAGGGTTGTGGGCAGGGCCCAGACTAGGGTAACATGGATAGGCATTTTCCTCAAGCACAAGAAGTAAAGAGGGGGCCAAAAATCTCAGTAATCTCAATATAGTAATACTATTATTATATAGTAATATTATTACTGATTTTTTTTCCTTTTGCTCCAAGCCCCAATATGGCCCTGTTACGGAGCATTTGTGTCCAGGTGGAGTCACAAGTGAAGGGCGCATGCCACCTGACTCTAGATAGACTAACAGCTCGCCACAGGACTTGGACTTACCTCTCTCCTGATCTCATTTTCCCAGTGGCTTTTGGAGCTCAGCATCTTGGACTTAGTTCTGTAGTGAATTTTGCAATTGGTCCATAAAAAGGCCTGAATTTTGCAGGAGGAAGATTACACTTGTTTCTACAGATGAGAACATTGAGGCACAGAGAGGTCAAGGAATCTGCCTCTGGCTGTAGAGTGAAACCACAGCTACATGCTAGCTCTACCTAGAGTCTAGACTCTAAATCCATACGGAAGGGCGGTGACCTCAAGGGGAGGGATGCAGTGATTGTGTGGAGGTGTTAGTTCAAAAGGGGCTGACCTCTAGTTAGGGAGCCTGTGCCACCCTCTTCCCAACTGAGCTGAAATTCTGGAATCAGTGACATGAAACCCCCAGGAGGCCAAAGGGTGAAAGTTCTCCCTGGAATAGGGTAACCATGCTTCCAGACACATTCCTCCTTTTACTTCTCTATGCTTAAGTTTCCTCATCTGCTGCACTGGCCTTAGGTAGGTGAAAGGGGTTGACATATACTGAGACTTAATTTGTAATAATAAGTCAGGTGGGGATGAGGGCCCAGGAAGCAGCTCATTAACCAGAGCCCAGGGTTAACCTCAGCCTCCCTCAGAGGGAGGGAGGTACACTAATGAGGGTCTGTGAGCCCTGGGTGGACGGGGGGGGGGGGTGGAGAAAGGCAAGATACTGGTAGGCCACGATTGGTGTTCATGTGTTGGAAATGGCTTCCTCTGGCAGAGCCTCACTGGAGGACCTTCGCCACCAGAAATAAAAGTACTCTGCCCTAGTTGTGGGGGCTGCTTCTCTTACCAGCCTTGTTCCAGGCTCTTGGTGAGCAGGGCAGCTCCAGAAACTCCAGGGCCAGAGGACATAGAAAAAGGAGGACAGGGAGACTAGGAAGAGACTGAACACAGAGGGACTGGGAAGAGAGCTGGGGCACGAAGTAGCAGGCCAGACTACTCAGAGCCTCGGCCTAACCATGTCCCTCCCCTCCCTGTGTCCACAGGCCATTCTCCTCTTGGGACTGAACCCTGTCTCCACCTCCAGCCAGACTCAGCATTGTGAGAGCCTTTCCCTGGCCAGCAACATCTCTGGTGAGTCCCCCATCCTCTTCTGAAAGATCCCAGGTCACCAAAGCGTCCCCTCCTCCTGGTCTCCCAGGGTCTGGAAACAGAACCATAACCTATGGCAGGGATAGCAGAGAATTCCTTGCCAGGACTCCAAGAAATTTGTCATTTTGCCACAAAGTACTGTGCTGAGAAGGAGCCTGAATGTGGGTATGAGTTTGGTGGGAAAGAGAACTGTGACTAGCTGGCAACATCTGTCATGGGCACAGGAGATACACATGGCAAGTGTGCCCACAAGGCATTGTCCCTGCTTAAGATGGGCCACAGGGGAGGGTATTCCCATCCCTGCTGCTGAGTTGTGATACAGGGACATCAGGCTGCCTTTTGCTGCTGCTGAAAGTGCACAGAGTTGAATGCTGTGTGGCACTGACCAAGTGCCAGGCAAGGACTTTGGGGTATAGGAACCCAATTTGCACAGTGACTTTCTGAGGTGGGTACTGTTAATCTTCATTTGACATGTAAGGAAACTGAGGCACAGAAAGGCACTAGAAAGTTCCAGCACCTGAGTTGAGCACAGGCTTCTCTGAAACACCATGCTCAACACCTCTCCAACAGAAATACTGTATGAAGATAACTGTTACCCATACCTACAACTTCACCTTGTGCCATGCAGGTTGTATAATTATTTTATCTTCATAAGAGTTGAAAATGACATTCATCCAGATGGGGGAACTGAGGCATAGGAGAGTTACGTAACACTCCAAAGACCACATGGACAGTATGTAGCAGTGGCAGGGACCCAGTCTAGGTCTCTGGACTCCCAAGGCCATGCTTTGGGTCTGGGGATAGCTGCTGCCTGGCAAAATGCACAGGGTCCCATTGCACCTGAGGGCCTTGGGAAGCTTGGTTTCTTGGGATGATTTATTCTCTTCAATATTTTCCTTTGCTTGTTATTTGAGTACCACTATGCATGAGGCCTGGTGCAAGGAATTAGGGGAACAAAGAGAGACTCACAGTCGGACCCAAGTCCACAAATGAATGAACTAGCAGGCAGAGTGCCAGCCACATGCTAGCAGAGAAACCGACTCAAGGGTGTTAGCAGGGAGGCATGAGGCATTAATTTTGGAAGCTGGGCCTGCAGGGAGAGGAGGCTTCAGCAACTCAGAGCTGCTGCTACCTGGCCTGTGGCTCCTTCACCAGCAGGGCCTCAGGGAGAGGAGTGAGCACTGGACGTGGACAAAGCAGGCTGGTTTCCTGTGCTGGCTCATAGTGGGTACTCCGTGGTATCTGGCTAGGAGCAGCAGGGAACTGGTAGTCACAGGGATGAACATGCCCTTTGAGCCTCAGTGTGCCCAGCTGTAAAGGGGGGAGGTGGTACTTGCCTCAAGGGTCTGTCACAGCTTAAATCACTGAGTTCTATGGCTCTCTTTCCCACAAACTGCAGAGTGCCAGGTACAACTGGGTATAATCATGGTAGGCAAGCTTTTCAAATGCTTCCTTTTTAGCTGGAAAGAAGGGAGGGTACTAGCCACAAACTGCTCATAACAATGGAGGTAGCAGGCAGGTGGAATAGGAGTGTTGCAAATCTAAGAGAGCTTCCTGAAGGAGGAGGTTTCATGATGAGTCTTAAAAGAGACTATGAGGACTGGAAAAGAAGATCCAGTATTCTAACCCAAAGCAAGAGTAGTCCCATCCCTTTGGAAGGTTGAAGTAGGAGGATTCCAAGTTTGAGCCCAGTCTGGGCAACTTAGCAACTTAGTGGGACCCCATCTCAAAATTTTAAAAGGGGGTGCACTGGGGATGTAGCTCAGTGCCATAGGCCCTGGGTTCCGTCCTCAAAAGCACAAAAACAAATAAACAAAAGGAAGGGTCAACCAAGGATCAGTAGGTGGGTTTTTTGGAAGGACCAAAGAAGGGGGATGCTGCAAGGCTGGCTGAACTGAGCTGTGGGGAGTGGGAAGTACCTTCTCAGCCAGTCTGGAGTTCTGGAAGAGAGAGATGGGAAGGAGGCCAGAGGGAAGGCCCCACCCTCAGATCCCCATGCCTGGGACAGGTCGGGCTCTATTAACTTGCTTGTTGTATTCAAGAAAAGTGACATCCCTGTCCCCTTCAGGTATCACCTGCCTGTGGAGGCAGCAGGCCCTGATGAATGGCACTCATTCCCCAGTGATTTGTACTAGGTGCTCCTACCCCAAGTCCAGCCCACTTGGCTTCATGGCACACAATCTGTAACCCTGCACAGCAGCCTCTAATCATGGGCCGTTTGTCTTCTGAGACCTACCCAGACCTATGGGCAATGGCGGAGATAGATAGTGGGGGGGGGTTGGTGGGCTGGGACAGATGGATGGGCCTCGGGCCAGGGCAGCCAGCAGGGAACCGGGGCCTTTGGGGCACTCTTCACATGCCTCATGCCAGGAGAAGAGAGAGGCTGTGTCCCTAGGGTTGAGGCCCCATCATGTGGCAGATCACGGACTTTTGGACTCAAAATCATGGCACAAGTATGACAACGCCAGACACTAATAACATTATTGACTAGTAGCATCGTGTGCACACAAGTGGACTCAGAGTCAACAAGGACCTAGAGTCATTAGATCCCATATCTGGTCTTAAGGTAATGAATGGTTATAATATTTAACATTTATTTACTTCCCACTCTGTGTTAGACACCATTCTAAGTGCTTAATCTCATTCAGTCATCATATCAATATAGTCAGGAAGAATTTTTATCCTGATTTTACAAAATAGGAACCTGAAGTCAGAGAAGTTAAATAACTTGCAAAGTATACACAGTTACATGGGGCCCAGGCCCAGGATTTGAGCCTGACTTTGGACTCACCCCTAGCATCACATTATGTGATTACCAAGACATTGATGGACTTCCGGGGCCATCTGGGAGCACAGCGTCCCTCCTGTAGTTTCTCATACCCATATTGGAATTGGACATGGCCCGAAATTTTCCTCAGTACTTGCTATGTGCTTGGCGTTATACTAGGTGTCGGGAATGCAAAAGTGAAGAGGAGTGCACAAACCACAGGACGAGAGGGTCCACTTAGCCCGACCCTCACACCCCACAAAGCACCTTTCTTCTCTAACCAACCACAAGGTGCCCAGTAAAGGCCAGAGCTTTCTGCCTGCCCTCTGCCACTCTGTCCATCCCCGGTCTCTAATTAAATGTTGGGGTTTTAGAGAAACACCAAATTAAAATAGCACTCCAGTTGATTTTTGTCTCCTTACATTGCTTAGTTTTTCTCCATAGTATTTCTTTTTTTTTTTTTTTTTTGGTACTGGGGATCAAACTTGGGTCCTCGCACTTGTGGGGCAGGCGATGGCACCACTGAGCTAAATCCAGGCCCCTTCATAGTATTTCTTACTAGTTAACCCATATGTGTGTTTGTTTTCTTACTGTCTCCTACACTAGAATGGAAGCACCAGGAGAGCAGAACGTTTATTTTATTTATTACTGTATCTCAGCCCCTATCGTTTCTTAGGCGGTAAGCACTCGCAAAGTAAAGGGCAGTTGAAAGGAGTAAACTCCTCCCTTCCATACCTTAACTGACCAGGAGGGGCGCTGAGGGGCCCGGAGCTGTAGTTGGAGTTGGCTCCCAGTGCAGCTCACCCTGGTGCGGCGGGACTGCTGAGGTCCCTTGTTAGCTGCAAGGGTGCCTTCTTTGGTTCAAACTGCTCATCACTTCAGAACTACGATATCCACGTCGGGAAATACCGCCCCCAGGAGAGCAGAAGAGGGTAGGAGCTTGTAACAGTGGGGCCTGGAGCGGGTGTTGGCCCAAGAAGCAGACTCCAGCAGCCCTGACCTTGAGGTCCTTAGGACCACCAGGCTGCGACATAGACCTCCTTGCTGCCTTCTCCCTTTCTCGGCTGGAAGATTCACACCCATCTGAAACCATCTTTCTCCGTGTCTCCTTCTCCTGGCTTCTCCCTGTCTTAAATCTTTATTGTCCTTTTGTCTCTCTTTTCTCTCTCCACTCTTCTTTGCCCACCTGGCTCCCTCCCTCCCCAACTCTCTTCTCCTCAAAGACCTGTATGGATTGAGTGAATGGTATAAATTTCTCAACGCAAAAGGCTCTTCGTAGTGCCAGGTCAGTAGTGGTGTTTGGCACAGGCTGCTCCCAAGTCCTGTAATCGGTCCCCGTGGGAAGCCAGGTCTCTGTCGCCTCCCCAGGGACCCCCCCCCCCACACACACACTCTCCTCCTTCCCGGAAGCAGGGTCCCCAGGGCGCTGAGCAGAGCTGAAGCGCAAGTGGGCAGCACCTCCTCACTGCCCTCCACTTCCAGGTTCCCCTTCCTCCAGAATTCTGCCATTCCCTTACTCCTCTCTTTTCCTGCTACCTGTCCCTCCTGGCCTGCAGCCTAAAACCACAAGGCTGACCCACCGACTTAGCGCACCTTTGGCGACTATTTCTGCTACCAGCTGCCCCTCCTGATTGGCCCTCGAACCTCTGGCCACATCCCATCTGATTTCAACCCTAACGCAGACCCCGCCCACCCAGTCCCAGCCGGCAAGGGGAGCGCTGGTCTTACTCTGGAGGAACAAGCATCTTTGCGGCCTGGCCCCTTTCATTTGGCAATTAATTGTCCGCGTTTGCAGTCTTTCTTCCCTTTCTTTCCGTCTTTCACACAGACTTGCATTCCCTTCAGGATTTTCCTGGACTTTAAATGTAAAGGTCGAATCAGGGGCTGTGTTCCCAGGTGCCTCCTCTGCCAGCCTTCTGTGAGCTGCAGGGGATTGGGGTGGCGATGGAGAGCAGGAGAGGAGCTCTAGGGTCGCAGAGATGAGTGTAGCCGACAGCTGTCATGGACTGTTGCCCAGGATGGGGACAGCAGTGTGGCAGTGGGAAGAGCATAGGTGAGCATCAAAGACCAGGGCTCAAATACACTTCTGCCACTGGATACCAAGTTTCTAAAGTCAAGCCATCTGTCTGTCCAGGCCCCAATTTCCTTACCTGTCAAATAGGGGGAATTAGCACCCACATTGGCAAGTAGTGTAGGCTTTCTGCTAGTTGTGGCTGAATCCATACCACAGACTAGGAGTACAGATCATTCTGCCCCACCCACTGCCATGTGGACCCCCATTTCCCAGGACCAGCTTCGGACGGGTTCAGGGCTCTAATGAGGGTCCTGAGAGCGGTAGCTCTGGCCAAGCCTAGTGTCTGTTCCTTGGGTGGCACCTGCCTTGGCTCTCTGGATTGGTACCTGCTGTCCTTCCCTGCCCTGTTCTTTGCAGAAGGGGGCCTGGGGACGGTCCAGGGAAGGAAGGGAGAGCAGATGCTATTCTGACTGAGAGGGATGTGTTAGGCAAGGTCCAGACAGTGCCACACATGACGCCCCATATAACTACCCAGTGTCTGGCTCAGTAGATACTGTGAGAGAGGCAGCTAGGAGCAAGATGGCGTCCTTGAGTGAGATGGACTATGTCATGCATCTGGCAGGAGCCTGGCACACAGCTAGCCCGCAGTAAATACTGCTGCCTCCTTGTCTTCCCTCATCCTTTATTGCCACACAATGTGGTATGTTAGAAAGAGCACTTGAGTTGGAGCCAGCAACATCTGGGTGTGAGTCCCAGTTCTTTTACACTTTGAACTGTGACCCTGGGCAAATCACTTAACATACTTGGGCCTCAATTTCCTCATCTGTAAAAAGGAAATATTGACATTTCAGGGTGAATGGGGATCCAGCCAAGTAGGTAAAGAAGGGCTTTGAAAAAGCAGAATGTAGTCACCATATTTATTACCCCCTACACACAGAGCCATGTGCCTCTAGCTCCCCCTCCTCAAGCTCAGCACTGTCAGCACGACCCATGATGAAGTCAAATCCCAACCTGGCTTCCCTGTCCCATGCCTGGCCTGCCTGCCTCACTCCCCTATTTCCCATACTTCTCTGTAATGCTACCGCAGGAGGCTCACTGTGTCCCACACCTGCCCTCCCAGTCCAGATTTCCTTCTCTCTTTTTTTTTTTTTTTGTACCAGGGATCGAACTCAGGACCTTTCTCTTGCAAGGCAGGCGGCAGAACAACTGAGCTAAATCTCTGGCCCCAGATTTCCTTCTCTTCTGATTAAGCCTTAAAGTCTTAAAGTCTCTGCCTTTTGCACCCTGATTTGCACAAACACCCGTAAATAGCTTTGATCAGGAGGAAAAGCCAGCATTTGGAACCTATATTGCTGGGCACTGCCCTGAGTCCAGCAAGGAGAGGAAGGCAGTTTAATGCCCTGCTGTTTTCTGAGAGACTGGAAACAGGCTAATTTGGAGAGAAGATGACAGCTGCTAACACTCAGCCCTGGGGAGGCCACTCCCACCCCCACTGGTCCTGGCTCTGCCTGGCTTATCTATAAGTTCTTGTGCCAATTCCAGGTTACTGACCCCTTCTGCCAGGAGGACACTGGGCCTTGCTGACAGGACTGGTGTACCAGCTTTATGCCAAAGAGAGCATCAGAAGGCAGAGAAAGAGGAGGGTGCCAGGATGGTGTGTGTGGGTGCTTGGCCCCTACACTTGGAAACCATTTTCCTACTGCCCTCTTGAAATCTGTCTCTGTCTCTCTCTCTGTCTCTGTCTCTCTCTCTGTCTCTGTCTGTCTCTCTCTCTCTCTCTGTCTCTCTCTCTCTTCCCCCCATTTCTCTCCCCCTCTTTCCTCTCCCTCTCCCTCCAAAAAGCTCTTTATATAAGAGAAAATATTAATATTTGAAGGGGCCATACATCCTCTTTCTAGTTCAGCTATTTACGTCTCTTTAGAATCAAAAATCTCTTTTAGAATGTAACAAAAGCCATGGGACCCTTTCACCACTGGAAACCGCATCCATACACCACATTTTTCACTAGATCCCAGGTCACTATGAAGCTTTCAGTGGACTGAGAATTTCTGATCATGGGCTGAAAGTATTGCTCAGTGGTGGAGTGCTGGCTTAGCATGTGTAAGGCCTTGAGTTTGATCCCCAGCCCAGCACTGAAAACACAAAAAGTCTGATCTAGGCCAACTACTTTGCTTTATTATAGATGAAGACATCAAAGCCCAGAGAGGGCAAATGGCTCATGTATGGTCACACAACAAATCAGCAGCAGAAGCTCCCACTGCTCAGTAGCCTTTCTACTCCCTCAGAAGGTGACTTTTCTCCCCATGGTCCCCTTCTGATCCCATCCTCTCCCAAGTGCCAGCACAGGCAGGAGCAGTGTATGCTCAGTAAGTGTGGTGCAGGGCAGCAGGTTCTGCCCTGTGGGGCCAGGGCAGATTGGCTTAGTTCCAGAGACGTGTGAGGGATCTGGGTCAAGGGTTGTTTCAGCTTGTCCCAGGCTGTTCCTGTGAAGTTTTGGGGCTCCAGTCTGTTGCCAAGGGAAGCCATAAAAGTAGTGTCCTCAGAAAACAAAGCAGGGGACCTGGAGCATGCCCAGCCTTTTTCCAACTGCCAGCGAGTAGCTTTCATCACCTCCTTCAGCACCTCTGTTCCTCTGCTCTGTAACCCACATTGATTCCCTCGTGGCGAGCATGGTATTCAGATTGCTCCCCCTGGTGTCTCCTTTGCATAGAATGAACTTGGTTTGTCAAGGGGACCATTGCTTTTGCCCTTCCTTAGTAGGTGTGTGAGTGTGAGCCAGCGGGGAGGTGGGAAGGAGTCTCAAGGGTTCTTTGCCTGCCTGGGGCTTGGAGTGGGACCTTGTTCTGCCTCACCAGTCATCTCTGCCCCAGGACTGCAGTGCAATGCCTCGGTGGACCTCATCGGCACCTGCTGGCCCCGGAGTCCTGCAGGACAGTTGGTGGTTCGACCCTGCCCTGCCTTTTTCTACGGCGTCCGCTACAACACCACAAGTAAGGGGAAAGGTAGAGGGTGGACTGTCAGCTGGGAAGCAGGCGGGATGGGCAGAGCTCATAGGTAGAGGATGAAACAAGAGGATAAGGATAACAATGATAATATCAATACCTGTCATTGGTTTAGCCACTGTTTGCCAAAGACCGAGCTCTGTGCCCCGCTGGGCACTCTGTGCTCATTCCTGCTGATTCCTGAAATGCCCTGGAAGACCCTATCACCTGCTATATAACTGAGCCTCTAAGGCTCAAAGAGGTTAGGAAACTTGCCCAAGACACCAGCTGGTAAGGGGTGAAACTGGAGGAAAGTCTGGCATTTTCTTCTGTAGTTGACAAACTTTGAGTTGCTCTGTTTGAACCTATAATGACCCCATGAGGTAGGGCAGAAATCCTCAGAATAGCCCCAGTCAGAGGTACTGAGTCCTGCCCAAGGCCCTCCATCCAGAAGTGGGTACAAAGAGTTTTAGATCTATGGCAGGGGGCTTAACTTGCATCCAGGTCCACAGGTGGGGTGAGGCAGGGGAGGAACAGGACTGACCCAGCACTGTGCAGACACTTGATCCACACATAAACACCTCGCTCCTGGGGCCCTGAGCCTTCATGTCAGGCTTTGCAGCTCCATGCTATAGCACCTGCTGCTCTCAGAATTAATTTGCTCTCTCCTGCCAATGACTCAGGCCCCTGCTTATCAGGAGAGTAACAGCTGCAGGTCAGGGGTCATAACTCACCAAGGGAGGGTGGAACTTAGGTCCCCTTGTAGGGCCTGGGGTGCAGTGGGCTTGAGCCCAGAGCCCCAAGAGGGTGCCAACAGTGACCACAGACACCAAATGGTCCCTGTGTTCTAAGACTCACTCACTGCATGATCTCAGCACATGTTCTCTGCTTATGGCCCTCCAGCCCCTCATCTGAGGATCAAGAGGGCTGAGTGACCTGGTTTCTAAGTCTTCTTCCAGCTCAAAACTTCCAAAGTTCTCCTATCCCTCCTCCCTTTACCAGATGGATTAAAGAGGTTATGGTTGGGGGCTGCAGTCAAGGAGAGGTGTTAGAGCCCAGGAAGGTGACTATAGCCCTCCCCTGGAAGTCTGGCTCAAGCAGCTTCAAGTCAGTCCCAGTGGTGGGAGGGACCAGGAAGAAGGAGGAAAAAGGCTGACAGGAATATGGGAGAGTTTGGAGTGCACAGTCAGGCAGCCTCTGATTTCATGGGGGCTCATTTTACAAAGGAAATTGAAGCACGGAGAAGTTAATAACCTGCTCAAGGTCGCAGAGCTTGGAGGCAGAGCCAGAACCTGGAGAGCCAAGAGTCACTGTTCCACACCTCAGATAATCATCATCAGGTCTTAGTGCCTGGACATGTGCTACTAAACTTGCCTAGCTGGCATTCAGGGGAAGCCAGGAGTCCTGGGTTCTAGCTCAGCAATATCCATCCTGGGCTTCAGTTTCTGCCCTTGCAGGATAGGTGGGTGCCTTCTAGGTTCTCTTACTCTTCCTTCTAAGATCTCAGGAAAGAAGCTGGAGTGCTGGTCCCTTGACCTGGGATCAGCATTTCAGGTAGGCTAGAGGACCCCGTTGCAAGTGCCCCTGTGCCATGTGACTAGGGATGCCCTGCCGGTGCCATGGGGGGAGGTAGGAACCACAGCCATACCTAATCATTAGGCACTAATTAATTCATTTACTGATGAGGTGTTGCCAGGACTTCTAGGCTTCTCCTTAATGTCCTCCCTCCTGCACATCAGATCTTCAAAAGGAAGGGAAACATTTCCAAAAATATCCATTTTCCCGTGGTTCTTTGGGAGGATTGCTCAGCTCAGCAATTAGAGACGAGGAGGTCGAATCCTCCCTGGCAACGACTCCCAGTGTTGGACCTGTTTTCCCTCAGGATCTCTTCCCTCCAGGCAAAGCCTTCTGCCTGGGATGGCTGGGCTTGGGGAGGGGCTCAAGGTGCCCCACCCTCTCTGCAGGATACCAAAGCGGGTTGTTGAGTGGAGGAGGCTCTTCCATAATCTCCACCTGTACCCCTTTTGGTAGGGACAAGTGACGTGTTCTGCATGTTATGTATGGTTATATAAATACAGCTCAAAGACAATAAGAGTAAACATAATGTCTAACACCATATGCCAGGTACAGTTCCAAGCACTGTGCACATGTTAACTAAAAATACTGAATCAGTAAAGTAGGTGTCTTTATTAAAATCTTCTGACTTGCAGATAAGGAAGTTAAGAGATTAAGAGACTTGCCGAAGGTCACACAGCTAGAGTAGGATTTGAACCCAGGCTGTATGGGTTAGGGATCCTGCTCTTAATGCTGCTCTGTGCTGCCTCTCCTAAAGCAGGAAGTGCACACAAACTCTGCTATACCTTTGACCTTTCCCACCAGGTGTCTGCTCCAATCCCCTTTCTTTGCAGATATTCCTAGCGGCCCAAGGCACTTTTATTTGGGTAGGGCAAACTTAGTCCTCATTTAGTCATTAGGAGAGCCAGCCCTCTGCAGCCTCATAGCCAAATCGGCCCAGAGCTCAGCTTTGTCCAGGACTCAGGGCCACACCCTAGGAGACCTTGCAGAGCTTTAAATCCAGGAGCCCGGCTACCTCACCCCTCAGCAGCTTGTTGCAGCCAGAGCAGCTTCTTTGGTTAGAGTGGAGGCTGTAGCCTTTCAGCTCTGGAGGTAGCATCAACTCCCCTGACTCCTCACCTAGCATCTAGTCCTGATGCTACCAGCAGAGAGGGGGCTCCCACGCTGCCAGTCTCTTCCCTACCAGATTGCAGGACCCTAGTGCCCAAGGGGAGACGGCAGGAAGGCAGGGTGAGAGAGACCATTGAGGCAGCTCTGCCAATCCCAGAGCCCCAGATCCAGACAATGCAGCCCACAGGGCCTCTCCCCATCTCTTTAAAAGTGATAGGTTTCTGGCTGGGGATTTAGCTTAGCGGCACAGCACCTGCCTGGCAAGCATGAGGTCCTGAATTTGATCCCCAGTATAAAAAAAAAAAAATGATAGGTTTCAGCTGCAGTCCAGGCTGACAGCCACACAGACCCCCATCCTTAGGCCACTGTCCTGCCTTCTTCCCCAAGTGCCTGGGGCCAGGCCAGGAGCAGTTGTAGCAGGTCCTAAAGTGAGACACTAGCCAAGTGATGTCCCCTAGTACATTCCTGTCATTTTCCGTCCAAGAGAGCTCCCCCATGGATGTTCCCACCATAAGACTCTCCAACAAAAGGCTTGCCATGGGGAAGTGCCACTATGGGACCTTCCCAGGACCCAGCCTGTGAGCCCCCACCCCACAGGAAACACTGCCACATGATGACCACCCTTGGGCACCTCCACCATGGGTAGTCCTGCAAGAAACCCTGTCATCTGAGTTTAATCCCTGGTACCAGAAAAAAAAAAAAGAAACCCTGTCATTTCAATCAGCCATGCAACCTGTCACCACATACCCTTCCACCAGGTCCAGGTCCTCACACCAGCTGTGTGAGCATTGGCTCATGAGATCTCATTCCTCTTAGCTGTGATGCAGGACTCAAAACAGGAGCATCTCAGAAAGCACCCACCATGAAATCTGCCACCACAGAAGGCATGCAGGGAGGCAGCCCAGGCAGCTGGGCCAGCCTGACCATACCCAGTCCAACAGCATGATCATGCCAGCATGGGTGGGCAGAGCTATGCCCCACCCCCAGCAAGTGCTAAGGCAGCTGCTATAGCCCTGTGCAAGGGCCAGTGGCTGAAAGAGGCAGGAAATGGGGGTGGTGAGGAGCCCTTCTCCCTGCTTTCTTCTAGGGCCCTAGCCGGCAGGCCTGTGCTGGCCCAGATGGGTGGATGGGTGGGTGGATAGATGGATGGATGGACGGACGGACGGATGGACATGATGGGCTGCTACTCTCTCACATGGCGCTTTCTTTTCCAGACAACGGCTACCGGGAGTGCCTGGCCAATGGCAGCTGGGCCGCCCGTGTGAATTACTCTGAGTGCCAGGAGATCCTCAATGAGGAGGTGAGCTAAGTCCAGCAGGTCATCACACGAGGGGTGGGCCAGGGCCCAGAACCAGCTAGATGTCTGCAGAGTGGCCAGACAAGGACAGAGAAGCGAGGCTGGTGTGGAGGCCCTGCTCTGGGGAAGCCACTGGGAGCTGTGGGTGGGCTGTAGCAGGGCTAGTTCAGCCCCAGTTCCTCGATTCCTTCCATCTATGCTTCTCAGTAGTAGGACAGTGCTGGGCCAGTCAGGCCAGACACAATTGCAGGATCCTTGCCTGTTTCCACCTCACACATCTGAGATACCAAGGACAGCCTGGGGCTGTGTCAGAAGCCAGATGGAAGTGGGGGTAGTAGTGCAGTTTGAGAAAGCCTTGGAGAGCTTTTGAAAAATTTAAAAGTTTTTGAGTAGATATTGCTTAGACATAATACAAAATTCAAAAGGCACAAATGGGACTATAGTGAAGGGTCTCCCCCACCCCATCCCTGTCCCCAGCCACTGGAGTCCCTCCCCAGAGGTAGCTCTCTTGCTAGTTCCTCTGCATGCACAAGTCATTATCTATACTTTTTGTTTTTACCCAAACATCGCTTACTATACAGACTGCTTGACACCTTTTTCACACGGCCATCCGTCTGGGAGATTGTTCCATTTCAGTACATGAAGATCATCTTCATCCTTTTTATATTTGCATAATACCCACTATCCAGAGGTACCATAACTTATTTAACCAGTTTTGGCTTTTACAGACAGCACTGCCATGAGTAATCTTTTTTTTATTTTGGTACCGGGGAATGAACTCCGGTCCTTGCGCTTGCGCAGCAGGTGACGAAACCACTGAGCTAAATCCCCGGCCCCATGAGTAATCTTTTAAGGGTGACATTTGGCAGATACACAAATACATCTATTCGCCCAGTACTGCCATTACCCTCGGTCTCCCTTTCCTGTCCCTACACACCACTTTTCCATGAGTGCTGGGGGTGAGGTGCAGGGTTGGAAGAATGAATGAGCGAAAAACAAAGGGCCTAAGGGAAGACACCCCAGGGTGCCGGAGCCTAGGGCTTTTGGAGGAAGACTGAGGGACTGGTCTGAATGTTCCTGAGAATTTCATCCCCTAACAGACATGAGTTAGAAAGGGCCTTGGAGACCCTTTATCCCATTCCAGGGCTCCCCGACCTGCCCAGTGGTAAGAATCACCCAGAGCTTTGTTCATACATAGGCCCCAGAACTACATCTGACACCCAATAGATCCAACTGTCCAAGGAGGACTTAGGAATTGGCATTTTTCACAAGTGCTCCAGGGATCCTGCTGATGGGACAAAAGTGAGACTCTCTGATCTGGTGCAAATCATTCCCCCTACAGATGGGGAAACTGAGGCCTGGAAATGATGAGTGACTCATATAAGATCATGTGGCCCAAGTGAGCCAGAGCCTGGAGCCTGAGGCTTTGGAGTTCAGGGCTTCTTTAGCCCACAGAGGTGTTTGGTGTATATGTTCATTTTACATCCTGCTACAAGGCCGAATTCTTTTATCAGTTCTAACAGTCTTCTAGTTGAGTCTTTAGGGGTTTCTAAGTATAGGATCATATCATCTGCATACAAGGATAATTTTACTTCTTCCTTTCCCATTTGTATCCCTTTTCCTTCTTTTGCCTAATTGCTGTAGCTAAAATTTCAATAACTTGTATAGAATACAAGTGGTGAGAGTGGACATCCTTGCCTTGTTCTGGAGAGCCAGGTACTTGAATGAAACCAGGTAAATGCAGGGAGAGCAACTGCCCCCACCCAGGCCCTGTGAACTTTGGCCTCAGGTCACTGAGCTGTGGGGGCTCGACTGACTCCTTCCAGAAGCTTCGAAGATTGGGTCAATACTTAGCTTAAAAGAATATCAACAACAACAACAACAACAACAACAAAAATCAGAAAAGCCAAAGCAAAACAAAAAGAATGTCAAGCTCTCTCATAGTGCTGCCCTGGCAGGGCAGTGAATTTGCTTAGCATGGAGGGCAAAGTATCTCAGATCCCACAGGCCAGCCCATGTGATCCTCCAAGGCCTGGCAGGGTTGGCCCAGACCCCTGATTGTCACACCCCCATTGTGAGTCAGCCTGGGTGGTCCTGTGGTTGGTGGAGGGGTGTCTCTGGGACTGGGACAGGGAAGTGGGGTCCAGATTGGAAATGGATGGGCCAGAGGATATGGGCTCATGTTGGGGGTGGGCACGAACACTGGGAGGCAGGAGGCTCCTTCCTTGACACAAAATACAGGAAGTAAGAGGGAAGAAAAGGGGCTTGTGCTCAGAAAATCAGGTCAGTGTTGTGGTGACTCCTAAGAGGATACCACCTGCCCGCGGAAGGTGGTGTGGGGAGGAACAGACAGGAATACAGGTGCAGATAGGAATGAATTGTGTGGCAGGAAGTCTTCAGACCCCCAATGCATCCACCTGACTCTCTGGTAGCCCTGCTGGATCTGAGAGCCTGAGGCAGATAGTGCATCTCCAGCTGCCCTGCCATTGGTCTGACAGACCCCTTTCCCAGGGGGGCAGGCATCTGTGCCTTTCTTGGACATTAGCAAAACTGCCATTGCCACCACTTCTCCCAGCCTTCCCTCTGTATCCAAGCCTCCCAATTGTCAGGCCTAGGTCTTCAGGTTCCCCATCCTTCTTGCTCCAATTTAAGCCCCTTCCTTCGCATAGGCTGAGGGGGGACATTCAACACCCATCCCATTTCCCCCCAGCACCCTTCAAAGACTCAAGGGCAATACATGAGCTTCCCCCAGCCCTTCCTTCTCCCTGTCCAGCAGCTTCCACCCAGTCAGGATCCTCCTCTCTCTGACATCTGGAGTAGGAGAATAAGGAGTGGGAATTGCTTCTTATGAGCTCCCCTTTTTGGCTGGTAGTGGGACAGCATGGGCTTTGTGAACGACAGTTTGGCTTTTACGTCTGCTGCCAATGTTTCTAAGCTGTGTGACCTTGAGCAGGTAGCTTTAACTCAGTCCCCCACAAGGGCTGAGTAATTCAGCTCTTTGCCCCCAGTATGTGGGAGACTGTGTTGGCAGGTGCCTCACCCTATGGAGGATGCTCCATCTGCCTGCCCTCCTTGTTGCTCATCTCCGCTGAAGGTCAGAGGAGGTGGTAGTGTACACTGGGGTAGAGGGTCATTGATGGGGAAGACTCAGGTAACATGAGCACCGCTTCCTCTGGGTGCACCTTGGTGGGGCTGCCACCCACACACCCCTCCACAGCACAGCGACCCCCACCCTGCCTGGTCCACCTCTGCTACTTTGCTGTCCCTTCCCAGGCAGCCATTGCTAGCTTGCTTGCCTAGCCAGTCTGTAAATCAATCGACTTAATTAGTGAAAATGCCAACCCTTCTGCCAGCCCCTACCCTCACTGGGCCTATCCCAAATTCCAAGCCCTAATTAATCACCAGTGCCCCAGGGCATTGCAGATAATGGATTCAGAAGTCTGCCTGTGAAATGGGACCAGTGAAGGTGCCCACAGGCCAGGTGCCTAAGGAAACCTACCATAGCCAGGACCATCAGGGGACAGGTCCCAAGTTGGGAAACCTGATTCATGTCTGGCTTGGCCTAGGGATGGCACAGAGCCACCAGCACTGCCCTGTACTAGGCCCCAGTTCCCATAGCAGCACCCTCACACACACTGTCCCCACCACTGAGTGACCCTCTCCACTGTTCCTGACTCCCCTACTCCCCATACATGCACACACTTTGTCCGTTCCTCCACACTCTGTTGAGCAGGACTCTGAGTCTGGAGCACAACCTTGGAGGGCTTATCGTGGGGAGACAAAAGGGTTTCTGGGGGTCTGGTTTTGCCGACCAGGTTGTCAGGGCCAGGGATGGTGTGTTGGTAGGACCAGGGCTTCTGAAATGTTGTGGTATTTAAGAGCTTTCTGAGCTTCTTGCCAAAGTGGAGATTCCAATTCTGTGACTCTGGAGTGGGGCTAAGGCTTCTGCAAGTTCCTGGATGCAGGTGTTGCTCCAAGGAGCAAGAGGCTGGGATATCTGCTGACGGGGAAAAGGGGAGCAGCTCAGGAAGCCCAGCAGGAGAGGGAAAGTGACAATGCAGGTGAGCACGGATGAGAGGGGAAGAGGCTGTGTCACGTGGAAGGGGCAGCGGCAGTCTCACTGCTGCCATCCTGGCAGGGTGTTGGGACAGGCCTTACACCACTGCCACTTGAGACAGAGTGTTCTTTTGCAGAGTCTGGTCAGAATCAGATGGTCGGCAATTACCCATTAGACTCTGGTCATGGAGGGCACAGCACAGTGGCCTCTGGTCAGTGCTCCACTGTGCTGCCTTCCTTGAGGAATCTTCTGGTCTCAGGTCTACAAACTGGACAGGGACAGAGAGCTGGTCAAGCTCCCCTGGGGTTGGCTTTGCCCATTTGTCTTTCAGGCATCCAGCTGCTTCTGCAGTTCTTGTTGGCTGCCTCTCAGGCAGTCACAGACTGTCTCTGGGTGCCACTGGACCTCTTGAGGAGGGTTACTGGCTGTCCCTGGGAATGTTGCTGCTGTCCTCTCTGGGTGTTATTGGCCACCTCCCAGGGTGTTGTGTGTTCACCAAGGTATTTCTGTGTCTCTAGACAGTGCTGGCCAGATCTCTACTTGCTTGTGGATGATTCTCAGTGTCACTTGCTGTGCTGTTTGGGCATCACTGGAGACATTACTTTCTCAGGATGTTGGTGACCTGCTGGTGTGCTTCATGCTGCTATAATAGAATAGCCGAGACTGGGGAATTTATAATGAACAGTTTATTGACTCCTGATTCTGAAAGCTGGGAAGTCCAAGATGTGAGGACCTTTTTGCTGCATCATTTGATGATGGAAGGGTAAAGAAAGGGCAAGAGAAAGCCAATGGGGACCCCTCGCTTTTATAAGGAGCCCATTCCTGAAATAATAAGCCTGCTCCCAAAATAACATCATTAACCCATTCCTGAGGGCAAGGCCCTTATTTTCTGAGCAAAACCTCACCTCACAGCATTTCCACATTGGGGGTCCATTCATATCATAGCAGTGGACGTCTCTCAGGGTGTTCCTGGTGCCCTCTTAGGCGGCGCTGCTGTCTCCCTAGCTGTCTTCTCCGACTTTCTTTTTCTGATTGCATCAGAGCAGTGCAGCAAGTGAGAGACAGAGCTTGAACCCACCCAGGCCCCACGGCTCCAGAAGTCACACCTTGCTTCTGTCCTTCAGGCACCATTTGGCCTCATTCTCCCCTTCCAGACTCTGTGGAGAAAAATCCCTCAGCCCTCCTGCAGAAGCCCTCCAAGGACCTCGGGCCAGCACAGAGGAGCACTCCCGGGAGAACACTTCTGTTGTTAGTCCCTCTCTGTTCTCCAAGTACATTGTGGGTGTGGGAGAAGAGGGACTTTAAAGCCAGCCAGCCCAGGCTCGAAGAGCTGGCTTGCTGGCTTGGGCCAATTATGCAGCCTATTTAGTAGGAAAACAGGGACACGAGGACCAGTATCAAAGCACAGGGCCCAGATATGGTAGGTGCTTAATTAATGACCCCTCCTAAACCAAATGACCCAGACATACCTGGCCCCAGACAGAAGGGGCTCCCTGGTCCCACCTTGGCCTGTAAATGAAGCTGGAGTCCATGCCATTCGTGGCTCTGCAGAAGTTGTTAGTACCCAAGGGCTTCTCAGCATTGATTTATGGGAAATTTAATAAGAGGACATTAAGTACTAGCTCCAAAGAGGCTTTGATGTGTGCATATCTTCTGGAGCCTCAGACTGCAGCATCTGCCATGGGGGCTTAGAGACCCTCCTAGTGGCATTGCTCCATTCCCTCTCCTGTCCCTCCTGCCTGTGTCTCCTCCCTAGATCCAGCCCTTCTGAGGCCTGAGTTGTTAATGTGATTTCCTGCCATGTTCCTAAAAGCCCAAAACCAGTTCCGAGAAGAGAGTATCCAGAGCTGCCTGTCACTGTGGCATCCTCACCCCTTTGGAAGGGGCACGGTGGGGAAGGGGCTCACAGAGGTAGGGTTTGGCCCTGCTGGGATGCCTGCCAGCTATTCCCCTACTGAGGTGCATCCCTTGTTCTGGGGTGTTTTGGAGCCTCAGTTTCCTCATCCAGGAGATAAGTGGAGCTGGACTTAGTCCCTGAGGACAGTTCTGACCCGGGGGGATTCTGACTTTCTACAAGAAAGGTCTGTGGAAGGCCCGGAGTTCTGCAGGTGCTCTGGGGGGATGGAAGAGGCTCTGTGAGCCCACCCCTTCTCCACACCTGTGAGCTGCCAGGTTCTGTGCATTATCATCCACCAGTCCCACCCCAGAACCTGCAGAGAGTGAGGGAGGGGATTCTAATAGGGACACCCTGCTCCAAGCCAGCCACTTTCCAGTTTCACTATTTCCTTCCTTCCTTCCTTCAACATATAATTATGGATCCTAACTATGTTCTGGTTTGTGGGTTTCCCAGACCATGCCTTCCTGGGAGGTAGAAAAAGGTGAATGGGGACTTGCTCTGGGATGGGGGACAGGAATCTTTAGAGAGCCGTTTACTGGGGACTGGCTGATCCCCCCTGTGGGATGGGGGACTGTTTGTAACCTTAGCATTTTGCTGATCTGCATGTGCAGGTCAGAGGTGGTTCTGAAGTTGAAGTTGGACAATTTTGAGCCAATCAGTGTACTTCTGGGTCTCTTTTTCTTTCTGGGGGGTGGGTAGGTGGGGCAGGATCTTGCTATGTAGTTCAGCTGATCTTGAACTCAGTACGTAGCCAAGGCTGGCCTTGAGCTTGTGGCGATCCTCTGGCTCAGCCTCTTGAGTGCTGGGATTACAGGTGTCCACCACCATGCCCAGCAGGGCCTCTTTTTCAGCAAAATTAAGTTACAGATGCCCTTCTGGCTCTTCCCATGGGCTCACGGTACAGGTTTGAGAAGATAACATGCGTGAAAACCCTCTATAAGTGGGAAGGCTTCCTCACTGTTGGAGCTTACAATTATTGGAAAGAGGGGGGCCGTAGCTTCCATTAATATATTTAATTAAGACATAACATTAGGAAATTGAAGAAGTTCAATCACTTCAAGCAGACCCCTGGGCTGGGGGAGGGAAAGGCCCTGGGAAGTGAGTAACAGAGTCTACAGGGAATTTTTATGTGGTTGCTAAGAATTCTGACAAACAGTGCTGCACCTCCCTCTTCTGGTGAATAGGAGCCAACTTCAGCTGCCACAGGAGGGACTTAGGGGTAACCAGGAGGATGGGGATGCAACTCAGAATGGGTAGAGGAAAGAGGTCTGTGAGGGTCTCACTGAGACCACCTGGTGTTGGGACAGAATGGGAGCATGTGAGCCCATCTGTGGGTGGGCATACACATCCATGCACCTGGCCAGGGTGCCGAGGAGGCCCTGAGGGATGTGGTACAGGGCGTTCACCCCCCATGTGCCCAACAACGTGAGGCAGTGAACTGAACCTGGGATTGACAGTGCTGCTCCAAGGCTCACAGGGGGCTGGGGGCAGGCGACCTGTCATTATTGCTGAGTCTGTCTGCTGCCCTGGGCACTGTCTGCATGCGCATGGCCAGCAGGGGCAGGGGCATGACTGTGCAGGGACCTCACCTCTGCCCCCTCTCCTGCCACAGAAGAAGAGTAAAGTGCACTACCACATCGCTGTCATCATCAACTACTTGGGCCACTGCATCTCCCTGATGGCCCTCTTGGTGGCCTTCATCCTCTTTCTGCGGCTCAGGTGAGAAGGCCCTTGAACTGCCTTCTGCTGCCCCTGTGCTCTCAAGCAGAGTGGAGAAGTAAGATTCAGGGACGTCTCCAGGGTGGGGCTGCTGGGAAGGGGTATCCTGCCCTCACCTCAGTGCGAGGGATAGCAGAGGTGGGAATCTAGGTTCTTTTGGAACCTCTGGCAGAGCCACTTCTGCCCCTGGGTCACCCGTGTCATCTAAATATAAGCTGGTCTATACCCATTTGGGTCACCTATGCCCAGGTAGGTCTGTGGTCAATTAGCACAGGTGGCATCTCACCTCTGTTTTGAATGTGCAAGGGCCCAGGTGGTAGGGCCACAGAATGGGGACAGGTGGGAGCAGGAGCAGAGTGTGAGGGCTGAAAGCCAGAGGGACCTCCCACTCGAAGCCTCTTAGATTTGTCAACCCTCTGACTCTCAATCCTGGAACACCCAGGGGTGGGGGGCATCAGCCCCAGTAACCTAGCAGACCTGACCCGGGGACCATGCCAGGCTCTGCCCCCAGGCAAGGAGGACCCCATGAGGCATCAGGAGAGCCTTACTGCTACCTGTGTAGCCTATTCAGGCAGCCTCATTCCTCAAAGCCTCAGTTTCCCCATCCATATATTAGAGCAGCCTGTCCTTTATCCTCTTGTTGCTCTGGCCTCATGCCTGCCCCTGTTGCCCCAGGAGCATCCGGTGCCTGAGAAACATCATCCACTGGAACCTCATCTCAGCCTTCATCCTGCGCAATGCCACGTGGTTCGTGGTCCAGCGCACCATGAGCCCCGAGGTCCACCAGAGCAATGTGGTTCGTTCTGCCAGGGGGAAAAGGAGGGGACTGAGCCCAGGGGCAGAGGAGGGCGCAGGTACAGCTGCCCTGAAGAGGGGTCACAGAACAGGAAAAGGGTCCCAAAGAGGCTCCCTGCCCAGGGTGGGGTGCTACACTGTTCCCCACACCCTGTTCCTCATCATCTCTTGGTGTACGGGGCAGGGCTGGTGCAGGTTGGTGACAGCTGCCTATAACTACTTCCACGTGACCAACTTCTTCTGGATGTTCGGGGAGGGCTGCTACCTGCACACAGCCATAGTGCTCACCTACTCCACCGACCGGCTGCGCAAGTGGATGTTCATCTGCATCGGCTGGGGTAAGCCGGTCAGCTTCCTGCCTGCCGTCCCATCCAGGGCAGGCCAGCTGGCTGGGGACTGGGAGACCAAGGGCCACTGGGATGGTGGAGCACCTCCCTTCCTTGGGAATGGGGTAGGAGGATCCCAAAGGTGTGTGAGCTCAAGCTCGACCTCAACCCCTAGAAACCCCTCTAGGAAGGCCTGGACTGCACTGGGGGCCTTCAGCACCTGCCTACAGGCTCTGTGACAGCTCCTCCCTCTCTCTTAGGTGTGCCTTTCCCCATCATTGTGGCCTGGGCCATCGGGAAGTTGTACTACGACAATGAGAAGTAAGCTACCTCCTTGTCCTTTCTGAGGCCAGTCTGAGCCCAGACTCCCAGCCCAGCTCTGCCCGGTGCTCCCTGATAGCCTTGGGCCATCCTGCTTTTTTGTCAAGACCTTGGCTTCTGCGTCTGCAAAGGCAGAGAGTTGGGGCTGGACTCAGTTCAAAGAGGGCCCACCAGTGCTTGGCCAGAGGGGGAACTAGACAGTTAGGGTCTGAGCTCCCTTATCTCCCTTGACCGTTATCTTTTTTTTTTTTTTTTTTCCCGGTACTGTGGATCAAACTGAAGACCTTGTACTTGCAAGGCAGGTGCAGCACCACTGAGCTAAATCTGCAGCCCTCCCTTGAGCTTTAATGAGAGGAAACTCTGGAGTCAGCCTGCTCCAGATAGTCCTCTCATCGTGGCTCCACTATTGAATAGCTCCATGAACTTGGGCTAATTACTGTAGTGTGCCTTAGTTTGCTCCTCTGCAAAATAGATGTCCTAATAGCACCTACTTCAGAGGCTTGTAGTGGAGATGATACACATTAATCCATATTAAGCACACATAATAGTACCTGGCATATGGAGAATGCTACATAAATGTTTTCATTGACATTGTTTCAACAAAAAGCCTCCGCAGACATCATAGAAACTGGCCCACACAGTCTCAGGGCTCATTGCAGCTCTGAAGCTCGGGGTTCTTTGTAAAGGAGACAGAGGTTCCCAGTCACCCCTGAAAACGAGACTTCTGCTGTAGGATTTCTCAGCCGTGGCCCACAAGAATCACCTGGGAAGCTCTAGAAAGAGCTGATGCCCAGGCTTCACCCCAAATAGCTGGATGCCATTGGTTTGGGGTATGGCCCGGGCACCAGGAATTTTTTTAACTGCCCTGTGTGCAGCTAAGATTGGGAACCTCAGAGAAAGAGAGAGAGAGAGAGAGAGAGAGAGAGAGAGAGAGAGAGAGAGAGAGAGAGAGATAAAAGGCCAACATAGCCAGCCAGGGGAGAAGCTAAGATCTTTGCCAGAAGAGTGTTCTTGGGACCAGCAGACTGGGGGTCCAGGTGCCTCCACCATAGTTGCAGCCCCTCCCCTCCCCAGAGAGGACACTATAGCCTCAGTGGGCTCCACAGGACCCTGGAAAATTCTCTTCCATGTCTTCAAAGGTGGCTTCTCTTGGCTCAGGCCCTGCTGGTTGCAGAGCTGGTGGGGTGGGGCTCAGATAGGCAGATAACCAGCTGAGGGACGAGGCTGAGGCCTGAGTCCTAGAGCAGAAGCATTGTAACCCCTGGAGTGTGCGTCTGCGTGTGCGTGTGCCTGTGAGTGTGTGTGTGTGTGTGCGTGCGTAGAGGAAAAGGGCTGAACTGGAGAAGAAAGTGGGTCTGAGTAGCTCTGAAGCCCCACCTGGTGGTACAATGCAGACACTGCAGCCAAAGGGGAATGGATGTGAGAAATGAGAAAGAAGGCTGAATCCGGCCCCAAGACAGTTGTGTTTGGCCTGTATCATATCTTTTGAAGAATTGATTCTGTGGCCAATATTTTTAAAATAAAGAGATTTCTCATAAAAATTTCACTCTCTGGTTTATGGAAGGATAATGAGATCAAGGACATAAGACTCCCAGTTGCTCTACCCCCACCCACCTCCTGGAACGTGTTGGAGGACTCAGGACAATTCAAAGCAGCTGTGCCTCTTGCAAGAGGTAGTACCTGTGCAGTTCTCTGCCTTAAGGTCATTTAGGCAGAACTGGAATGGATTCAGCGGATGCTAACAGGCACCCACTCCAGGAACACCCCAGTGGGCATGCTCAGCCACAGCCGCCAGGGGCCACAAGAGGAAACTGAGGAATCAGTGTTGTGCTGGGCCTCAGTCTGGTCCTTGGCCAGAAAATGGTTTTTTTTCACAGCTCCTCTCCCTGCCACAGCTTGCTTCCAACTTCACGTCTCACAATGAGGATGCTGTCCGTGTTGCTGATGGAATAACTTCGGTGGGATCAACTGGTTTGAACTTCTGCCAGGACTGGAATTGGGGCACCTGCATTGTAGCTGTCAGCCCCAGTCCTGCCCTGACCAAGCACTGCCCCTCCCCATGCCTCAGAAGTGGACCTGGATGACCCCCTCTCCCCTTCTCACTCTGGCCTTCTAGGTGCTGGTTTGGCAAAAGGCCTGGAGTGTATACTGACTACATCTACCAGGGCCCCATGATCTTGGTCCTGCTGGTAAGAACCTTGGTGGGGACAGAAGACAGGGCACAGTAGGGAGGGGCCATCAGTATCTGCAGTGGACAGAGAGGACCCTCTGCCTAGAGGTGGGGACCACTCAAGGAAGGGGCCCAGGCTAGGAAAGTGCAGGTGTTAATGAGGTGGAGAGAGAGCAGTGTAGGGCATCAAGGCTAGAACTGAGAAGGCTGAGGGCCTGTCCTGCCCCCCACCCCACATCCTGGGCACATCCACACTCCCGCTCCCCACTGGTGTGCTCAAATTGCAGATCAACTTTATCTTCCTTTTCAACATCGTCCGCATCCTCATGACCAAACTCCGGGCATCCACCACATCTGAGACCATTCAGTACAGGTACCTGGCTCCACCCCAACCCCCAACCCATGGGGGCTTCAGAGTCCCAGCCTGGTTTCCCCAGGCCTGGCAGTTCCTCCTGAATCCACAGCTCCCCCACTTCAGACATGCCCAAGATCTGCCCCCTTCCCCAGGTCCAGTCCTTGTTACCAGCCAGAGGCCTAACGTCTTCCAGCTGGGCTCTGACTGGGGGCCTCCCATCCCCATCCCCAGGAAGGCTGTGAAGGCCACTCTGGTGCTACTGCCTCTCCTGGGAATCACCTACATGCTGTTCTTTGTCAACCCTGGGGAGGACGAGGTCTCCCGGGTCGTCTTCATCTACTTCAATTCCTTCCTGGAATCCTTCCAGGTATGGCCTCCCTCCCTGCCTTGGGCCTGGCCACCCCCATCTCTGTAGGGCCAGGTGTGCACCTGCTTGGGTGGGGGTTCTCAGCAGAGACCTAGAGGCCCAGGAGGCCTGGGGCAGCCTAGGGTCAGGGGGACCCGCTTACATAGGCCTCTGACTGCCCCTCTGTCCTCCAGGGCTTCTTCGTGTCTGTGTTCTACTGTTTCCTCAACAGCGAGGTGAGGACCCAGGTGGGGGCTGGGCTTAGGATTCGGAGCCCACTAGGCCTGTCCCCTCCTGTACCTAGGGCAGGCTTTGCTCCCTGCTCCTGGGTTCATGTGGAATGCTGATGGGAAGTGCCAGCCCCTACCCACTCTGCTCCCGGGATGGCAGCCCTTTCCTTTGCCCCAGAGGCAGTGGGCACAGGGGACTGGAAGCCTGGGCTTTGGTCTTGCAAAAGAATCTGAAAACTAGGAAGTCTGAGCCCTTGGCAGTGCTTCTTCTGGGCCTAGGGTAGGGAATCTGCATGCCAAAAACCCAACAAATATGCAAACCAACTATGTACTGCTCCTCTGCTTGTGACAGGCTAGGGGAGGGAGCAAGTTCCAAGCCTCTGCCCTGTGTCCACAGGTCCGCTCTGCTATCCGGAAGAGGTGGCACCGATGGCAAGACAGACACTCCATCCGTGCCCGGGTAGCCCGTGCCATGTCCATCCCCACCTCCCCGACCCGGGTCAGCTTCCACAGCATCAAGCAGTCTACAGCACTCTGAGCTACAGGCCACGCAAAGCAGCCCCTGAGATCTGTGGCTGGGAAGACGAAGGCCAGGCTCACTGACCACCCCATGTGTGGAGGCAACCAGCGCCTCCCCCGCAGGAGCAGCAGCCCTGAAAGTCTGGGGGGCCCATACCTCCCAAATCAACAGGATTTCTACACTCATGATCGCACAGTAGCCTACAGGGCTGGGCTGGGCCCCCCACTGCCCCAGTCCTTGATGGGAATGGGATGGAAGTGGAAAGCTGGACCACGCACAGGGGCGCCCAGGGCCTCCTTAGAGCTGTCTTCTCACAGAGCACAGAGACCTGAGGGGTCCCCTGCAACTGTAGGGAAGTGACTCACTCTCCCAGGATATCATGGAAAACTAGCAACAGCATTCAGTCACCGTGATGCTCCGGGCCTTAGCAGTGTCTTTGGACACCACTGAGAACCAAGTAGGGAGCCTGGAGATATCATTCGAAATCAGATGATGTCATCAGATATTGGGCCACTCCCAGGTCACCAAAACATCACTGGCACCATGGCACTGCCACTACAAATGCCCTGCCTTGCTGCCTTGCACCCACAGATGTTTACTACCCTGTAGGTCACCCCAGCTTCCCCTTACTTACCCACCAAGAGTATCCTCACCAAGTCCTGCCACCTCCTGCCTCTAGGTGTCTCCCCATTTGGGGACTGCAGTGACACAAGAATGTGCTCAGCCAAGGCCAACCTCCCTTGAGAAACAAAGAACCATCGGGCCTGCAGCCTTTGGGGCAGGTGCTCAAGCCGAGCAAAGGGAAAGGGCCCCTCTCTGCCCAAGTGCCCTGGACAAGACAAGTGGCTCCTGGCACATCCAGCTGGCACACAGCTTGCCCCCCTCCGGGTGTAGACTGACCAGCCCCCAGCAGGACTGCCATGTCCAGAGAGTTCGGCTGACAGAGCATGCTTCAGGGGTGGGAACCAGGAGATGAGGGTGTCAGCTGTAAGGGGGAAGATGATGTAAATAATAATGTTTATCTTTTCAGCCAGCATTTGTGAAGGTCTGTACGCCACTGGGGGAGGGGGAGAGGGAGGTCTCAGAGAAGTGGGCACCTTTTTCAGCCTTATGGGGGCCAGTGTGCTGCTGAGAAACCAGACACTACTCACACCACATCTCGGGTGAGCCCACATGGGCTGAGAGCAGGGACAGAAGGACTTAGAGGCAAGAGAGGTCTGGCCAGGCCGGTTAGTAAAGGGCAGCTCTTGGCAAAGAGGAGAGTCAGGGAGAGAGGGTTAATGATGCAGGAGAGGATTGCAGGGGCAAGAGGACAGAGCAGGAGTGGGGCCTCAACCAGGGGAAGCCTCAAGCTGAGAAGCAGGTGACAGAGTTAGGAAGCTGAGCAGACCTGAGATGCTGTCCTAGACTAGGAGCACCCAGAAGCTGGCCTGAGACCAGGTCTCTATTATAAACTCAAAGGAGAACAGGGAGAGGGAGGACGAGTGAGGCCAGCCGAGGAGGGCAGCCAGGAAGGCCGGGTGTGTGACCCACCAGTATAGCTGCAGGTCACTGGAGCTTCATCTTGGGAAGCTGGGAGCAGAGTGGACCCTGCCCCTCCTTGCCTCATGAGGCTCGTGTCCCGCATCCATCTGAGAGCCCTCAGGCCAGCGCTTGGACAGTCAGGGGAAGGCAATGTGAGGTGCATTCTAAGGCCATGGAGTGTGGGTGAGGCACCAGACACTCACAAGGGCCCCCGTGCCACAAACGGTCCTCTGACCAGGGAGGAAGGTTGTGTAGAATGTATGAGCATATGCATATGCATACACACACACACACACACACACACACGCACACGCACACGCACATGGTTACATTCAAGGGTGTGGGGCATCAGGACACTGGGAACAGACCAAGCTAACTGTCACAAACCCCACCGTGGCACAGCATCTGGAGGAGATGAGGGTTCCTTGTGGGTCTCATGGGGTAGCCTGCCCTGCCAGTTTCCAAGTGGAGAGATCGGGGAGAGCCAGGGAATACCAGGACAGGGATGGGCTGGTGGGTTCCAGAGCACTCACTGGGGTGGGGATAAGGTGCAGGGAATAGCCCTCCTAGCTGACAAGAGGGACCAGAAGTGACTGCTGAGTAGCCACAGCTGAGATAATTCTCCACTGTGTTTCACACACTGCAGGATGGATGAGAGGTGAGGTAATTCCTGGACTGTGTGGAGGGGCTGAAGTGCATCCCAGGGAGGGAGGAGCCTCAGAGGGGCTGGGAGGGGTCTGAGCCTGTGCACTGCCCCCTCCCTGTTGTGCCTCCTGTTCGGAGCAGCTGCTGGACACCCTCTGGGTTGCCTACGTGCACTCAGCACAGTGCTGGGCCATGGGAAGAGAGAGGCAAATGGCTGCCCAGGATAGACGCCAGGGACCTGGTCAGAGACCCTGCGCCAGGAAGGCCAGGGGGCTGGCTGTCATCACAGAAGCTGGAGAGTGTGTCCCTGGACAGCCATTCACCTCAAAAGAGACCAAGGATGATGGGCATACCCCCCAAAGCTCTGCAGCCCATGGTGGGGTTGTTCTGGCTTCAGGGCAGGGTCCAGGTAGTCCAGGCCCAGGCATCTGAGCTATTCACCTTTGGGGTTGGGCCTTGAGGTGGGAAGGCCACTCTGGGAGCCTTCACGTGAAACATGTCACTGCTGGGATGTGAACCAGTGGGGAGGGGCTGGGCAATTCAGCTGTAGGGTGGGGGTCACCGAAGTCCTCCAAGACCCAGTCAGGCCCGTCCCTCAGGCCCAGAAGGATTTTCCCCATGTCGCACCCAGAAGCCACAGTCCCATAACAATGCCTGTGCCTGAGCCCTTTTCTGCTCCCTGTGGGCACAGAACAGTGATGGAAGAAAGTTGCACTGCTTTCCAGCTAGGCTCCTGTCCCTGAGGGACAGCACAGCCCCTTCCAGAGGTCCTCAGCCACCTCTCCAGGGCACTGTGCTGACGGCTTAGCCACCCCAGGCCCAGGACTAGGACACAGCCCAATCTCAGGAAACCATGTATTAGGGAAGGAAGGTTTTGAAATCTAGATTATAATACCTTAACTGGAGCCATCTGAAAATTGCTTAGCAATCCATAAAGTCCTTTATAACATGTATTATCTAATCCTCAACTAGTTCAGGGAGGTGGGACCCAGAGCATTTTTTTTAAATTTTAAAATGTATAACTTTATTATCAAACACACATATACAAAAATTAAAATTATATAAAGAAAAATAATGCAAGGGAAAAAAACTATAATAATATTCAAATATAGTAGAACTCAACCAAAACAAAACTGAAAAGTACTTAAACATTTTTCCATATAATTTTTTAAAAATCTCAAGCATTAACAAGACATCAGAGGATGTGCTTTGTTTTAAAAAGATTTTCAAAACCAATATTGAACAAATAGTGGTCTGGAAAAAAAATTTTGGTTAGCTAGTAGACTCTACATAGGCCAAATTTTTTTAAATTTAAATTTCAATACAGTCACATGACACATGATGGAAATATAATCTAAGAAATATGTTTTTTGGCAATTTCATCCGTGTGTATCGCAAAATACCACACAGAGTGCCAACTTCTAAGTGCAAACTGAAAAAGTATACGTCAGTCATCGGTGTTGGCCCTTTGGTATTATCCAAATACCCAGTTAAACACCAGATACATGAGACTACCGCAGGCATAGCAGCACACTGTTTTACAGTAAACTCTTTTATATAAGTAGGATTATGCTCTAAAGGATGAAAAGCATAGCATGTTATGATAAGTACCTAAAACAGTAACAGACATTTATCACACTATCGAGTACTGTGAATTGTACATAGCTGTATGTGCTTCCTCTGGAAACACACCCTTCTCTCCTTTGATCTCAGTGACTCTTCCTTCCCAACCCACTGATGAGCTCCAGCCTAGTCTCTATCTACATCTCTTCCTATAGTTTTAAACACAATCTATATATGGATTCTTTCCAGATTCCAGCCTGTAGCTCTGCTCTCTCCCCTTCCCCTCCTGCCACCTCTACCCCTTTGAACATTTTCTTCATATTTCAGATTATTGATTATTCATTTTTAATCTTTAATTACACTTTGTTTCTCACACTAGAGAAACTATTTGGTATTTGCACATGTGTGTCCTATTTATTTCACTTAAGAGGATGGGCTTAATATGCATCCATTTAGCTATAAATGTCTCTGGTTTCTGGTTCTTTATGGCTGAGTAGTACTCCATTTTATTAAAAAAAAAAAAACACCACATCTTCTTTATCCAGTCTCCAGTTGATGGGCACTTGGGCTGTTTCCAAGCTTTAGTTATTACAAACTGTGTCTCTATAAACATGGGTGCACATATATCACTGCGGTATGATACTTTTAATTCTTTTGGGAAGATATCCAGCAGGGGGATAGCTGGGTCAAATGGGACCTCCAGACCTAGTTCTTTGAGGTGTCTCCATACTGATTTCCTCAGTGGTTGCACCAGTCTACACTCCCACCAACAATGGAGAAGGGTTCCTTTCTCTTCACACCCCCACCAGCATTTGTTTTTGGATGATTTCTTGACAGCAGCCATTCTTTCTGGGGTGAGGTGAAATCTCAGTGTTGTTTTCATCTGCATCTCTCGAATAACCAGTGATGTTGAACATTTTTCCATATCTTTATTTGCTGTTTTTACTTCTTTGTCTGAGAAATGTCTGTTCATTTCAGATGCCCATTTTTGAATTGGGTCTTTGAATTTGGGGGGGTCTGATTTTTTTCAATTCTTTATATATTCTAGATAGTAGTCCTTTGTTTAAGGTACAGTTGCTGAAAATTTTTTCCCACATTGTAGGTTGTCTCTTAGCTCTGTTGGTGGTTTCTCTTGCAGTGCAGAAGCTTTTTAATATGATGAGATCCCAGGTGTTGATTCTTTGTGCTAGTTCCTGTGCCAGTGAGGTTTTGTTCATAAAGTCTTTTCCTATGCCAATGTCAAGAATTCTACCTAACTTATCTTCCAGCAAATTTAATGCTTCTGTCTGAATATTTAGATCTTTAATCCACTTTGATCTTAGTTTAGTGCATGGTGATAGGTATGGGTCTAGTTTTAATCTTTGGCAGGTTGAAATCCAGTTTTACCAACACCATTTATTAAATAGGCTATCTTTCCTCCAATGAGCATGGTTGGCTCCTTTGTCAAATATGAGTGGCTGAGCATATCTGTAGTTATTTCTGCATCTTCTAATCTATTCCACTGATCCTCAGGTCTGTTTCTTTGCCAGTACCATGCTGTTTTTATCACAGTAGCTTTGTAGTATAATTTCAAGTTGGGGATTGTGATACCCCCAGCCATATCTCTGTTGCCTAAAATTTCTTTTGCTATTCTATGTCTCTTCTGGTTCCAAATGAATTTTTGGATTGTTTTCTCTAGTTCTGTGAAATATATTATTGGAATTTCAATCGGTATTGCATTAAACCTACATAATGGTTTTGGAAGTATGGCCATTTTCACTATATTGGTTCTTCCTACCCAGGAACAAGGGATGTCTTTCCATTTTCTTATATCCTCCTCAATCTCCTTTTTCAGAGTGCTGTAGTTTCCAGTGTACAGGTCTTTTGCTTCCTTTGTTAGGTTGATTCCTAGATATTTCATTTTTTGGGATGCTATTGTAAAAGGAATTGTTGCCCTAATTTCTCTCTCAGTGAGTCTATTATTTGCATATAAAAAGGCTATTGTCTTTTGAGTGTTGACCTTATATCCAGCTACTCTACTGAATCTGTCAATTAAGTCTAGAAGTCTTTTGGCAGAGTATTTTGGGTCTTCTACGTAAAGTATCATATCATCAGCAAATAATGACAATTTAACTTCTTCCTTTCCTATCTTTATTCCTTTTATTTCTTTCTCATCTTTATTCCTTTTATTTCTTTCTCTTTTCTAATTGCTGTGGCCAATGTTTTGGGACCCAGAGCATCTTGGAGACAAGAAACAGGGTTAGCAACTTCTCTTGGGTAGAAGGCCTTTGGGCTCCCAGTGGAGGGTGCTTTCCGCCACTCAGGGGACCAAAGTCCTTAGAACTTGGGTTGGGAGGCTGTGACCAACAAAGCATTCCTGGGGCAAGGGGTCAGTGAGGAGGCCTTTAGGTTTCAGATTGACCTGGAACATGTTCCACTTGAAGAGGAGGCCCACAAAGGAAGCCCGACAACTGTCCAGCTGCTGGACCCAGCTGGGTGGGAGCAATGAGGGCTCTGTGTACCCAGTATCTCTTCCCCACTCCTGCACTCCTGAAAATGAAGCTGAACTACAAGCCATGCAGCCCAGGCCACCTGAAGCCACAGTGGGCTTCCTTGTACCCCACCCAGGCTCTGTCTGAACCTTGTGAGGGTACCCTGGCCTCTAGTCCAGGAGTGTCTCAGGGTCATCCCGTCTAGCCCCCTGACTTCAAACTCAAGGGCTGCACAGAGTCAGAACAAACTGGATGTTTTCTGCAGCTCACCCAAAACAATCCTTGTAGGGAACAGGGGAAGGGGACATTACCAGAACCACTGTAGTAAGTCCTAGTCTCCTGTGAGCCACGGCAGCACACGGCGAATTACAGGAAAGGTAGACAAATGAGAAGAAGCTGAGCTTTGGGTCTGATCAGTGCTGCTCTGGGCAGCAAAGACAAAGACCCCCTAGCTTGCAGCACTTTTTATTCAATACATGGGGAAACAAATGTGACAAGTGAAAATGAAGAGTTCAGTACTTCACATTGGGATAAACAAGGTGTAACAAAAGGCTGGGGGGCAGTGGAAATCTAAGAACAATGAGGAACTATGCAGATGAAGATTTGGTTCCTCCCTGGCTCCCACAGGTGTGGTCTTGTCCTGGAAGTGTCAATAGCTGGCCTGTAGGCAGGAGAACTAGGCCTACTCAAATGATTTTTCCCTGGAGTTATGTAGCATTGCTCCCAACAAATCCTGATCATTCCTCAGTGTTCACTGGGAGCTGGGCCTCATACATGAACCTCATCTACTCTTCACACTTCCCTGTGAAGCAGATGCTATTATCCCCATTCCACAGATGGGAAAAGGTGAAGAGACTGTCTGAGGACACCCAGCAGTGTCATGGCTAGATGAGAACCCAAAGTGGTCTCCACAAAACCCCCATGCAGCAGGATATCTGCAAGGTTGCCCTCTCTGCCCCTCTACCCTCTGGTAGTGCCCTGTCCAAGGACGTTCTCCAGGTTCCCAGTCGGAACAAATAGCATTCAGACGTGATCTGGCTGTATGAGATGGAGCCTAAGGACCATAGACCTCAGGCTGTCCACATCCCGTGTTCCCAGCCATCCCTGCTCTACCTCCGAGCATTGCTTTCCAGCTTCCCCCAAGCCTACCAACCCCTGCAGGTTCTGTTGGCAGCTCAAGGTCAAAAGAGGCCTGGGCCATTATCTTTTTCAAAGCTGTCAGTGTGATAATCAACTCCCATCTGTCCCTCCAAGGGATCCTGGACAGACCCCTGCTCCCCAGCCTCTTTGCTCATTGGGGCAAGGAAGGAGCAGGGGGCCCTCTTAGGGAACCTACGGGTTAATGGACCCAGGAAGCAGTTGGGAGGAGGGAGCAGATAGTGATCCAGTCCCTTTCTAGGCCTGCACATCTCCAGTTCATGCAGCTGGAAAAGTTTTGGGCCAACAAGCCAGGGCAGGAGAGGATGCCAGGAAGCTGGGCACCCTCCTTGCCTTCCTGAGTGACAGCCCTGGGCTGAGAGCCATGGCCTGAGGTCTGCTGCCTTCACTGTCCTGAGTGGGTGGAGATGAATGCTCCGGGTGACACCTAGGTCCAAATGGAAAGCAGACTTTACCCAAGAGCCCAGGTCCTAACTGAAGGAAACACGAGCAGGGAGCAAAGCTGCTCATGCAGGCGGTGGCACTAAGGAAAGGGGTCCATCTGGAGGCCACAGGCGGTGGCATCTGCAGAGTCTAGGAACTGAATTACACAGAAGGCACTAGGCACTCATGTGACTGCCTCAACCAGGCACCAAGTGGCCATGTAGAATGGCGGTTCCAGGGTTGATGGGCTGGAGGCAGGGGCGGGAGGGCTGGAGTTCTGGGGGAGAGTGCCAGAACTGGCCCCTGGGCCCCAGGAAGAGGCTGGGGAGGGAAGGATCCTTAGGAGAATTCTTCAAGCCCAAGGTAGATCAGGGAGGAGGGACAGGAGCAAGATGGGGAGTGGGGCAGTGTTTCCTAACGGGGCACATCCTGGACTGACAGAGTCCCGAGGAACCAAAATGAGACTTGTCCTGAGGACAACGCTGTTGTAGGAGACTGGAGGTGGTCCTTGGTTTAAAAAAATTGTGGTAAAATACACAAAACCTAAAACCATTTCAGCCATGTTAAAGTGTATAATTTAATGGCACTAAATGCATTAATACTCCATAAATATTTATAATTATTATATATCAATATGTGTAACTGTCACCACCATCTGGTTCCAGAATGTTTTCTTTACCTCATATGGTCACCGTATACTCATCAAGCAATCCCTTCCCACTTCTTGATCCCCCAACCCCTGGCTGTCATAAGTCTGCATTCTAAAGATTTACCTCTTCTGGATATTTCAAATAAGTGGAATCAGTTATATAATATTTGGTTTTTTTGGCCTGGCTTTTTTCACTTACCATGGTATTTTCAAGATCCATCCACCTTGTAGCATATGTCAAAGTGTCACTCCTTCTTAGGACTGACTGACTTCCCATTGCATGGATGGACCACATCTTATCCATCAATCAGTTGATGGACACTTGGGTTCTTCCACATATTGCAAGTTATTGCAAATAGTGCTGCTGCAACAATGTACGTATTTTCATTGAACATCTGATTTCAGTTCTTACGGATGCATACCTAGGAGCGGGATTGCTGGGTCCTGTGTTAATTCTGTGTGTACTTGTGGCTGCACCATCGGCCTCCCTACAGCTGGGTTTGAGGGTTCTAGATTCTCCACATCCTCACTTACTCCGGTTTGTGGGTGACAGCCATCCCAGTGGGGGTGTTGGTCCTTGGTTTCTAAGAGACCCAGGGCTTCCTTCTTGGGAGCAGGGCCCTGAGTGTGTGTCTGGGTAGCTCATCCTAGACAGGACTCAGAGAGTTTTATTTTCACATCCCTCAGCAAGGGACTGCCCACCTGACTGGCATCTAGACAATGGAACTCAGACAAGTGGACCCAATGAGGACATCGCCACATGCTGTCATGAGAACTGCACGCACTGCGCCTCCCCACTCCGGACAGCCCCTAACCAGTAGATACAACATGTCCCCTCTGCAATAAGGCTGCTCCCTGCCCACCTCTTCCCCTCCACCAGCCTGTCACCAGGCAGTTGTATTGGCTCCCTAATGTGTTTCTGACAGTTCACTTGTTATTGTAATTACTGTTTTTAATCTAATTAAATGTTATATTATTGGATAAATCAAAAGTACACCAAGCAGGAGAAATGTTTCCTATAAAAATTCAGATGAACACTTCAGATGAATACTCCCATCTGTCCCTCCAAGGGATCCTGGACAGACCCCTGCTCCCCAGCCTCTTTGCTCTTTGGGGCAAGGAAGGAGCAGGGGGCCCTCTTAGGGAACCTACGGGTTCCTACACAGGAAACAGTTGGGAGGGGGGAGCAGATAGTGATCCAGTATACTATAAATGAATCTCAAAAAAGATATTTGTCAAATTAGGTGTTGGCAAGGCAAATAGAAGTAATTAGGAGAAATACAAAATCCAGTGGAGTTGGCTTGTTAACCACTTTGCAAGTTCCTTTACTTCAAAGAATCTAGAGCTGGGTATTAAAGGGTGGAGTTCATCAATGTCAAGTCCCAAGGAAGGTGATTTAACATTGAAAATGACTCAGCCAGGGATTTAGCTCAGTGGTTTCGCCGCCTGCTGCGCCAGCGCAAGGACCTGAGTTTGATCCCCGGTACCAAAAAAAAAAAAAATTGAAAATGACTGGGGGTGCGGCTCAGTAGTAGAACATTTTCCTAGCACACAAGAAGCTCTGGGTTCAATTCCAAGCACTGGAAAACAGAAAGAAAGAAAAAGATCCATACATAATAGGAGAGGCCTTAAGGAAGACTGGTGACTATATTTGCTCTTTGGGGATTAAAATAGCATGTGCTATGAGTGGGATTGTGTCCCCTGAAAGATATGTAGTCCCAACCCCCATTGCCTGTGAATGTGACCTTATTTGGAAATAGGGTCTTTGCAGGTGGAATCAACTCAAGATGAGGTCATTAGGGTGAACCCTAAGCTATCCTGACTGGTGCCCTTATCAGAAAAAGAGAAGAGATACAAAGACAGGGAGAATGCCATGTGACACAGGCTGAGATTGGAGTGACACAGCTGCAAGGCGGGGAGGCAGCAAGATTTTCAGCCACCACCAGGAAAGGAATGAGAAAGGGTTCTACTCAGTCTCTCAAAGGGAGTGTGGCCCTGCTGACACCTTGATTTTGGACTTTTTGATAAATGCATAGACTGGGTCACGTGAACAACCGGTATTTAGTTCTCAGGGGAGGCTGAGATCAAGGTGCTGGTGGGTTCAGTTCCTGGACAGGGCTTGATTCTTGGTTTACATGGGGGAACCAACAAGGGGAAATATTTCTTACAAACAAATTCAATTGAATATTTTCAATGTCGTCTCCTGAGGCTGAGAGCTCACCTCTCTTGTCTCTTCTAGAAGGCTGCTAATCCCATTGGGAGGGCTCCATCCTCCTGATTCAGTGATTTTCCAAGGCCCCAGTACAAATACCGTCACACTAGGGACTAGGCTGAGAATTTTGAGAGGGACACAATCATTCAGTGCATGGCAGAACTTTGCCCTCCAGAACTATGAGAGAATAAATTTCTGTTGTTTTAAGCCACCTTATTTGTGATAACTTAAGGCAGTCCAAGGAACTAATGCAATGTGTAAAATAAGTAGGAGGATTTAATGATTTCCAGCCCCATCCTTTCTCCCTCTGTGTCTTTGTATCTTTTCTCTTTTTCTGATAAGGGCACCACTTGGGATAGGGTTCATCCTAGTGAACCCAGAGGTGCTCTGCCACTAAGCTACATCCTCAGCCCTTTTTAATTTTCTGTTTTGAGACAGGGTCTCCCTAAATTACCCAGGCTGGTCCCAGACTCACCAGCCTCCAGCCTCAGCCTCTCAAATAGCTGGAATGGTAGGCACACACTAACACATCCAACAGTGACTGCCTTCTTTAACTGACTTTTTCAATGAACCCAGCTCCCAGTCCTGTTATCATCGTCCACACCGTCTTGGGGCAGCAGTCTGGCAGTGGTAGACTGTGAACCTGAAGCTCCACCAGCCACCAGCCTGTGTTTGAAACTGGTTTCTGCCACTAAAGTGTCACCTTGGAAAAGTCCCTTAACTGCTGTTGTGGTTTATATCTAGATGTCTCCCAAAGTCTCAAGAGATAAGGGGTAGGGCTTGTGAAATGTGATTGAATTAAGGGGGCACTTTTGCTGGCTTGGTGTTAGGAGGTGGGCAGGTTGCTGGGGGTGTGACTTGAGAGGATTTGTCTCCCTCCCTGGCTCCACCCTTCTCCAACTGTTTCACCTCCACTGTGACGTGAGCGGTTTCTCCTCTGCTGTGTCCCTCTGTCCTGCCATCCCACGTTAGAGCCAGCCAACCATGGGCTGAAACATGAGCCAAAATAAACCTCTCCTCCTTCGAGCTGCAGGTGCTGAGCGTTGTTATGTCCCCGTGATGAGCAAGTGACTGAGACAACTGCCTTGCCCCTCAGTCCTTTCAAATACAAATCAGATCACTATCGTTCATCCCACACGTATTTTAGGAGCATTGCTTTTTATCCCAGAAGCCAAAAGCAGTGAGCAAGACAAACAAGGTCCTTGTCTTTACAGAGATTATGCTCCACCAATGCAAGCCAGAAAACCAAGAGGCAAACACATAAGTAGGCAAAAACCTAAGTCTGGGACCAGTGCTAAGAAGAAAGTAAAACCTGGCCAGGCATGGTGGTGCACACCTGTAATCTCAGCACTCTGGGAGGCTGAGGCAGGAAGAGCAAATTTTGAGTCAAGCCTGGGTAACATACCAACTTAGAAAGACCCTGTCTCAAAAATAAAGACATAAAAGGGCTGGAGAAGTAGCTCAGTGCAAAGGCCCTGGGTTCAATCCCCAATACTTAAAAAAAAAGAGAGAGAAAGGAAAGAAAAGAAAAGTAAAACCTGAGTTGCAGTAGTGACATAAGAAGGAGGCTAGGTTTTTCTGGAAGTAGTGGTGGAGATGACGTTGCAGCCAAGGTCTGAATGACAAGAGCATGATCCATGATCCATACCATCAGCAGGCCTTGGGGAAGAGCGCAGAACAGCCAGGCTAGAAGGCCTCGGCTGGGACTGGGTACTGCACTGTGGGTAAGGGTGGGGCTCTGGGGATGAAGGCAGGAACCTGTGCTGAGATTCTCTGGCTGGGCCACATCACTACCACGAGCCCTGGGCCAGGGCCCCAGGGAGAAGAGCCCGCACTCAGAAACAGAGTCCCTGGCCACTGAGGAAAGCTGGGGCTATTAGGCCGTGGTGTGGTGGCTGGTGGCAGAGGGAGGAGAGCATCACAGCATCAAAGGGAAAGGGAACTGATGGCCAGCCAGTGAGTGACAGAAGACAGGAGAGTGTGGGACATCAGAACCAGAGGGTTTACTCCAGGCTCCACTTCTGCCTTTTGGTTCCAGGGGCCCTTCTTAGCTGTGTCAGTGTGTGCTTCTGTCAGCCTCAGTTTTACTCATCTAGGACATGGGTATATTAGGGAGAAGTTAAGCTGCTGTAACAAAGAGGGCACAGCAAGCTGATGGCTTATAAAAGATCATGTCTCTCTCTCTCTGGTAACAGTCCTCAGTGGGCATCCCAGGTGACTGTTCCATGCAGACCCAGGAACCCAGCTCCCTTCCCATCTCCCCACTCCTTAGGACATTGTCCTCCTCATCATAATCAAAGTCAGGCACTGACCTATGCTTGTTCTGTTTTGTGAGGAAAGGAAAGAGAGTGTAGACAAGGAGCCCGCACAGTTTTTCAGCTAAGGCCCCCATGGGGCTCACATCATTTCTGCTCGATTTCTACTGGCAGGAACGGGGTCCTGTGGCCATCCCATCTAAGTACTAACCAGGCCCAACCCTGCTTAGCTTCTGAGATCAGGCACATTCAGGGTAGTATGGCCGGAGAGCCTGTGGCCATCCTTAACTCAAAGGAGGCTGGAAATGAATTCTGCTCATGTTCCAGGTAGAAAGGGGAACCAATTTTGAAGGAAAGCTTGCACCCTGGGCTAGGTGAATATAATAATCCTGTCTTGCAGGGGTCTACTGAATATAGATAAAATACTTAGTAGGTGTTTAATAAAAGTACTTTACATTGAGTGCATAGATCCAGGAGCCTGAAAATTCACTAGCCTAATGGCCCCACCCTTTGCAGATAGAGAAACAAGCCCAAAGAGGAGAGTGACCTTCCTCGGTCACCCAGTGGGTAAGGGGCAAAGTTGATCAGGAATCCTAGCTGGCATCCTCAACCCCATCCACTCATATCTCACTTCAGATCACCTGGTCTAGTCCCCATGTGGGCCTGGCCAGAGTGGGACCCAGATTACCTACCTGGGCCAGGGTTGAGGAACTTGATCCTAAGAGGAACACTGTGCCCCACAGCAGTGCCTTGGCGGGGACAAAACAGCTTTATGACTAAGTAGGTGTGGCCCTGGTTTCCAGGATAGATGCCCAAGCTGCTCTGTGACAATGGGCCACACCCGCCCCCAGGGAAGAGAGTTGGGCTGTGGGCAGCTCCCTGTTGGGATGACACAGCAGGCGGCTGAGGGGGATGGCAGGCCTGGTTTCCCTCCTATTCGTGGGCTTGATCCTCCTCCTCAGCGCTGTGGCCCAGGGGGAGCACGCTGTGATCCACGTGGTGTCAGAGACCTGGAGCAAAGACTACTGCATCCTGTTCAGCTCTGACTATGTCACCCTACCCCGGGAACTCCACCATGCCCCACTCATGCCCCTGCACGATGGCACCAAGGCATCTTGGTGCCCAGGCGAGGATCTTTTCCACCGGGCCCAGATCAGCTTCTCCAGACCACAATCCCTCCACCACACCACCGCCATGGCCATGGGGGGCAACTGCAGCTTCTACGACAAGGGCTGGCTGGCTCAGAGCCGAGGAGCCCATGGGCTTCTCATTGTGAGCCGCGTCAGTGACCAAGAGTGTTCAGATACCACCCCGGTGTCCCAGGACCCTTGCCAGCCCCTGCCAGACCTCACCATCCCTGTGGCTGTGCTTCGATACACAGATATGCTCGACATCCTCAGGCACACATATGGTGCCACCACTGTCCGCGTGGCCATGTATGTGCCCCCAGAGCCCATCATCGACTACAACCTAGTGGTCCTCTTCATCCTGGCAGTAGGCACCGTGGCCGTGGGTGGCTACTGGGCTGGCATGATGGAGGCTTCTTGGCTGCAGCGGCGCCGAGCCCGAGGAGGAGGGGGGCCTGACGGTTACCATCAGCCGCAGGCAGTGGCAGCTGAGGGACCACCAGGGATCCATGAGGACGAAGATGATGAGGACTCTCCAGTGGACCTCACAGTGGCCACTGCAGGTGCCGCGGTCACTATGTCCTGCTCTATCGTGGTTCTGCTCTACTTCTTCTATGACTACTTTGTCTATGTCATGATTGGGATTTTTGGTCTGGGTGCCACCACCGGCCTCTACAGCTGCCTGGTTCCCCTCATACACCACCTGCCGTTCCAGCAATACCAGTGGCCACTCCCTGGCCACCAGGCCTCTCTGCAGCTGCCCCAGCTACTGCTAGCGGTTCTGTGCACCCTGGTGACCCTCTTCTGGGTCACCTACCGAAATGAGGACCACTGGGTGTGGCTTCTGCAGGACCTGCTGGGCATGGCTTACTGCCTCTTTGTCCTGCGGCAAGTGTGGCTGCCTACATTCAAGAACTGTACCTGCTTCCTGCTGGCCCTGCTGGCCTTTGATGTCTTCTTTGTCTTCATCACACCCCTCTTCACCAAGACTGGTGAGAGCATCATGCTGGAGGTTGCCTCAGGCCCAGAAGATTCTTCAAGCCACGAGAGGCTGCCCATGGTGCTCAAAGTGCCCCAGCTGCGGGCCTCAGCCTTGACACCGTGTGACCAGCCCTTCTCTATCCTTGGCTTTGGTGATATTGTGGTCCCTGGTTTCCTGGTTGTCTACTGTCACCGCTTTGATGTGCACATCCATTCTCATCGGGTCTACTTTGTGGCCTGCACCATAGCTTACGCCATAGGCCTGACGGTCACCTTCTTGGCCATGATTCTCATGGAGATGGGCCAGCCTGCCCTGCTCTACTTAGTGTCCAGCACCCTGCTTACCAGTCTGGCTATGGCCGCCTGCCGCCAAGAGCTCACCCTCTTCTGGACTGGCCAAAGCAGACCTCAGGTACCTTCTCAACCTGTGGCAGGGGTCTGTGTTGTCCCTGAGAGTTGCTCCAAGCAGAGACAGGAGGGCATAGCAGATGGCCATAAAGCCAGTGAGTTTGAGGGGGCCACTGACCAAGGGGCAGGGGACTTGGACAGCAACTCTGGGGATGACACAGCCGACATGGTCACCATATCTGAAGATGAAGCCACCAGTCAGGAGGGCCACAGTGAGAACTCTGAGGGCTGGAGTGATGCCAACCTGGATCCTGATGACCTGTCCCCTTCCTCCTCCAGGGCTACAGAGGATCTGAGGCCACTGATGCCAGTGGCCATGTTGATCCCGTTGATCCCACTGATGCCACCACCCTCAGAGCTGGGCCACATCCATGCTCAGGCCCAGGCCCAGGATGCCAGCCTACCCTGGACAGGGCTCCAGAGGAGGAAGGGCTTGAAGGTAGAGAAGAGCATGTCAACGCAGGCTCCCCTGTGAACCAGAGCCCCTGGGAACTGTGCCTCTGAAAGGGCTGGCAAAACATTGCAGAGCAAAGTCATATGTGATGAAAAAGATTGGGGCATTAGAGAAATTCCATAGCTAACTGAGGAGCCTCTTTTCCTGTTAGGATTGTAAGAGGGCAGCAACCGCAGAATAAGTCTGTGCAAAGATAGGAGGCTCACTGAAAATCCATACCACTCCCAAACTGTGCAAAGGAGAAACAGGCTCAGAGAAGGCACATGACTTGTACCAATTTACCCCCGTCAGGAATCGCTCCTGGAGCTCACTGGGCAGCTACTTCCCCTCTCCCTACTTGCCCAGCCCCGAAGTCTGGCAGACAGCCCCTGACACATCCCTGATACCACTCCCAGCCTCGTTGCCCATCCTCTCCCCACACTCAGGCTAACTGGAACATTGCTGCTTTGGGGTATCTCCAGGTCCTCTCTCTCTTTGCACATGCTGTTCCCTCTGGCTAGGATGCTGCCCTTCCCACCTCAGACATGGTTCCTGGCTCACTAGAAAATTCCCAAGCATCCTCCAAGCCTCAGCCACATTCCTTGGGCTGAACCTCTCTGCTGAAGGCCCATACAACAACACTAAGCCTAGCCCCCACTGCCCCTGCTGTATGCGCCTCCTTGTGGTGGGCACGGGAAAGGACCCTGTCTAACTGGAGGAAGGGTAGGAGTGGAGGACAGACAAGAATCACCCTGAGAATTGTCTTAAAGTGGGGACCGGGGGGACTGGAGAGCTTGGGGCTGGGTGGGAGAGAACAGGAGATCTCAGCCTCAGTTTCCACACCTGGCTCACTGACTGTGGATAACAGAAGCCTCTTTGAAGGTCTCATCTGCAAAATGAGACTTATAATACCAAGAGGCAGAAATGACCTGCCAAGGTCCCTACAGGCTTAGGTCTTATGTTGAGATGTTGCTTCCTCAGAGCAAACAAATTCTGGGGTGAGAGAAAGCTTCTTGAAGGAAGCTTTGTTGGAGATAGGAGAGAGTTGTATCCCAAGAGACAAAATGTCCCACTGGTTAGGTGTCTGGAGCGGGCTACTTATCAGAAATCCCAGCTCCAACACTGACTTGGTCACTGAGGAAGTGACTTAACCTCTCAGTGCTTTGGTTTACTTATCTGTAGGACCCACCAGGGTTTGGGGTAAGTGTGAATGAAGTGGTGAATTGACACAATGAATGAAACAGGCGATTGACACAATGCCCTGAGGGTAGGAATTGCTAATGTAACCTAGGTTTATCCCCCGCTTAGCACAAGCCTAGCAGAGTGAAATTCAACTCCTACAAGGCCTTAGGGTGCCACCTGGCCTCCCCTTCCACCCCCTTTCAGCACAAACGCTCATGAGACCCCACCCTCTTCGAGAAGAGGGTGCTCTTCTCCACCACAAGGTCCCCTTATGCCTCTCCTCCACCTGGAACTTTCTCCCCACAGCCCCACAATACTCTGTCAGAATTTGGTCTGGCTTCTCCTCCTCCCACCCCTGGCAGATGTCCTTTCCTCAGAGAGGGCTCCTTGTAACCCTTTCTGAAGTACCTTGGCCTTAGTCAAGTCATTGTATACCTCACCTCTTGGTTTTCTTGCCTGTCCCAGGAGAATTCAGCTGTGTGGGGACAGAGGCCTCATCCCTCTATTTCATCTGTGGAGTTTCACGGCTAAGGATAGATTGGGCCTGGTGTGTCATAGGTTCTGGGGTTTATGTTTTTTCAAGGAATGAATGAATGAATGAATGAGGAGCTGACCATCCTGAATTGTAGAGGAAAAGGGACACCACAAAGGAAATCCTAGATGTTCAGACAGACTCACTGGGGTCATGCAAGGCCTTGGTCAGAGTGGAGGTGAGACGCTGGGTATCAGGCTAGGCCCAAAGTGGAGTCAGGGCACAGCAAGGCAGGAGTGCAGGGGATGGGTGCCTTGAAGCCCCACTCCAGGGAAGAGCAGCCCTCAGCTCACAGCAGCTGAAGGCCCAGCTCCACAAGAAAGAGTATGGCACTCAGGCCAGGATACTGACTGGAGGTGATGGCAGCCCCTCCCACTGGAGCCACTGGGCATCTGGCCTGGACAGAGGGGCCACCACAGGCCCTGGCTCATCCCCAGTCCGGGCAGCCTCCCCATGGCTGATCTGCGTCAAGGCTGACCTGTGCCAGGCTATACTCCTGCCAGGCCCAAGGGGAAGTGCTGGACAGAGCCCAGGCCCCCTACCCCATAGGCCTGAGAATGGGTGTGCAGGCTGGAGGAAATCTGTCCCAGACATTTGAAGTCGGGGTGGTTCTGAGGAAGCCAGCCAGAGCTCCATATGATAGGGCCAATGCCAGCCTCCAAGGAGAGGAGTCTCAGGGAGGGTCTGGTGGGGTAGGACTTCCCCTTCTCTTTTCCCTCAGTCCTAACAGGGAGGTCAAGGCTGGGGTCCTGGACTTCCGTAGTGACCCCCTCCCCAATAGCTTGGTACATGGTGTTCAGGCAGCAGGACTGAAGTCCCCACAGGGGTCCAAAAGCCTGGTCTTGGGTGGATGATAACCCAGTGCATGGTGGGTATTAGGGGCTCAGACTGTCTCCAGGTGGCCTAAACTCTACTTCGTACTGGGAAATTGTCCTGCCCACCTAAGACTTGGCCCCCTCCTGAGGGCAGCAGACACACTAATGTGGGAAAATCTCTGGGGGAGCAGTCCATCTCAGCGGACCCACACTAGGGGCAGGCCTCCCTTCTACCTCCATATCCCTCTCCCCACAAGGTGTCTCCCCGAGACCATGACCCTGCACGTCTTGCCCAAAGCTCCCCCAAGCCTCATTCCCAGGTATTCAAGCTAAGACCAAGACAACTGCCTTTTGTGTGTGAACAGGAAAAACTACGTAGGCTTCCTCACGCTCCCCTACACCCTCTGAGCTCCTCTGCCCAGGAAAAAGTAGAGGGAGGGCTGGGTCAGGAGACAGGCAAGTTCCTTCTCTTCCCTGCCTAGGACACTCAGCAGCAATTCTGCCCATTTCACAGACGGGTTTGGCAAGGACTTTGGGTTGAGCTAGCAGCCTGAGATGTTCAGCCGCAGGTGCTCAGCACACCTTCACGTCAGGTTGGGGAGGGAGCAGATTGTGGCTGCTGACATTGCAGATTCCTGGCTACAACTCACAGTTCTAATTGGCAGGCCTGCAGTGGGACCAGGCATCTGTGTATTTGAGGGGCACATTTTTTTCACCCTAGGCTGAACACCTGAGTCTGGCCTTGGTCTCTTGTCTTAGCCAGGCCAGGTGTTGAAGGAAAGAGCCTAGGACCCAATATGCTGTCCAGGGACAGATGCTCCCTGTCACCCTGCTACACACATCCAGCTGGGGACCACCCAATACCTTCTCCTCCCCTGGACCTCCTGCACCCCTCTGGCCAATCTCAGCCAGGCCCAGGAGTAAGTGAGTCAACATCGCCAGCTCAACAACCAACTTCACCCCTCCCTGCATTTTAGAATGTTCTGACTCTGAGGTAAAGGCTGTCTTTTTTTATTCATCTTCCACTGGGCACATGACAGGCACTCAGACATCTGTGGGATAGATGAATGCCCTTATCTGTGCAATGGGTTTAATTACACTACCTGCCCAGGGGGTTGTGTTAAGTATTAAACCCTGGGGAAAAGGCCTGAGCCCTGTTCCTGGCAGAGTCAGGACATCAGAAACCTTGTGCTGCTGCTGTGGTTGCTGCTGTTTCTGTTCTCAGGGGCCTGGAGTCACTCACTCCTGCCCAGAGGGCTCCCTGTAGCTGTGCTTCCTGCTTTACTTGGCTGGACCAAGCTGTCTCCTGCCAGAGGTGCCCAGAGCTGGCAGCCCCCACCTAAATGCTAGGACACAAGATAGTGCACATGTTCATGAGCACACACATGTACATATGCACACACATGTGCATGCACACACACAGCCACACACCCACCTGCACACATGCTCCACACTTGCACGCATGCATACCAACATGCATACTCACACCTATACAAGTGTACCTACACTGAACATGTGCACACACCCTTGTGCACACACACCTGAGCTCTGACCTGTCCTCCTCAGATCCAGCCCTCTCCTACCAGACCTTCCCTGCACCCGGGAGAGCAGGTGGTCAAGGCCTACCTTCTTCCTGGTGAGTAGACAAGGCCCAGATTCCCCTTCAGAAAGGATTCACTACCCAGCTGGCAGCCTCCTTTAGGGTCCCCTTCTGCTTTCTAGCCTGTTCACACTTTTGGGCTGCAGACATGGCGGAGGCACTGCTAAAGGCTGAGCAACAGTGGCACCAGGGCCTGGCCATTTCTGCCCAGCCTAGCTTCTCTAACAGGTGGTCTTTGCTTGCATCCTTCGGGGCTGGCAGAGCCTGCCCTCTGGACTGACTGCATCCTGCTGTAATCGGCTCCCGGCCTCTTTGCTTGCCCCTGATCCATCTCTGCTTCCGCTTCCTGGAGGGTCCAGCTTGCAACAGGTGAAACCTAAGGTGAGGCCAGGGCAGAATAGACTTCTCAAGGCCACACCAAGGCTCCAGGTGGTCCAAACCAGAATTGGGGCTGGGTTTCCCTCAGGCATCCAGGATTTCTCTTTATGGCCTCATATAATCCCAGCAAGAATGCCATGGGTCTTAGCCTTATTTTCAGTTAATGAAAGTGTTTGATGCTGGAGCTTCTGGCAGTGAGAAACAGTAAGGACTTGTGGAATGAGATCTCATCCACATACAAGTAAAGGAAAGCCCAGAGAGGGTCAGGGTCTTCCCAAGGCCACACAGCAATAGAACAGAAGAGATAGAGCAGAACTCTGGTTTCCTCCCTCCCAGTCCAGCAGCTGGGACCAGCTCTCATCCTCAATCCACCCTCTATCCATGCTCTCCTGAAAACACACAACCCTCAAGAAAACTCTGGATTCACCCTCCCTTGCTCCATTCCCCTCAGTAAGTTTAGCCCCCAACATCACTGAGAAGTAGCATTGCTTGCTAATGAAGGTGTGTGATGCAGCAAGCGCCAAGGACCTCCCCAGCTAAGGAAGGAAACACAGCTGGATTCTAGGTCCCCAAGACCTGGGCTCAAAGCACATCACTTTCATTTGCCATGTGACACCCAACAAATGTGGCCATTCATCTGTACCTTAGTTTCCTCCCCCATAAAATGGGCTGCTAGGATTTACCTTGGGGTTTGCTGCAAGGATAAAATGAGTATGAAAGATTACATATGTATAACCAGCTATATTTTGTTAAGCTGCAAATATGCATTATCACATCGCATTATGCCCCAGTTTAGGACAAAAGTTCCTAGGACAGCATCAGGCATCGTCCCCAAAAGAGTTCATAAAGTTCTCCTCTGCCCATGCCCACCTCGGTGTGGAGGGTGGGTGTAAGGTAGTGAGCAGGGGACCATGGCAGAATCAGGAAGCAGGGCCCTGTAAGTTTACCTGGCCCACTCAGCATTTTGTGCCTTTTTTCCTGTAACCCTGATTCTTGTATGCTCCTGTGCTGCCACCTGCTGATCAGTCAGATGAGAACAGGCAGGCGCATACTATCAGGGAAACCATTATCAACAGGGGTGGTATTTACATATATGTGCAATAAGCTACCAATTAGTAGAGTTCAGAATCCTCTGACGGGCCCAGGATTGAGCCTTTAGAGCCTGGGTTGTGAGGAGGTTGGGGTGGCCTGAAGAAGGGTATTTGACATGTTATGAAAGGAAGTAGCCTTACCGAATGACCCCAATGCCTAGAGACCTCCACACCCTCAAACTTACCCCACCACAGAATCAGGCTGCCAGGAATCCTCATGCTCAGGCCCCTGGCTCCTGTACCACCCTGTTCCTAGGAGGGAATCTCCTAACCCCAAGGCCAGAAGTAGCTCCAGCTCAAGTCCTTGTGGGTCTGGGCTTCACATGCCTCCTACACAGGATGGTTCTGGAAGGATGATTTGCTTTTCAAATGCTTACTTTATCTTCGAGGTGGCTCCTCCCAGGGACCCACATCTGGCCTCTAGGAATCTCCTCTGAGCTCTCCTAGGTATGAAGTCCGGGTCCCCAGTCTTACTCCTGACCCTGCTGGGGTGAAGGGATGTGTTCTCAGAGGGACCCACACAGGGGAGCTGGACATGCAAGCCATGGCTGTGGTGGCAGCTGCTAACATTCTGAGAAACCACTTTTAAGTAGCTTTCCCCAACCTCTTAAAGACTGGAATAGCAGAAAACACTGGCAGGAGGGATGTCTAAATAATGGTGTTGGCAAAACCCCCAGAGACCTTCCAGAGCTCTCCAGAACTGACAGAGAGGGAAAGCAGCCTGCTCGAGGTCACACAGCAAGCCAGTGGCAAGGTCAAGACAACCAAGAACCGAGAAACTAACACAAGTATCCTTTTTATAGATTTTTTTTTGGTACCGGGGATCGAACTCGGGACCTTGCACTTGTGAGCCAGACAGTGGAACCACTGAGCTAAATCCCCGGCCACGAGTATCCTTTTTACATAGGAGACACTTTCTGGAATGCAAATGGTTGCCTTTTGGGGTTACTTCATAAAGTCCCAAGTTCTTCACATACTGGGGCATCTTAAAGCAGGAGGCCCTGGGTGCAAAGAGAAAAGAACCTCTGGGTAGAAGAACTCTCAGCCCTCATTCACCCTGAACACAGGCCTGGCCCTGCCTCTGACTTCTGATTTGACCCGGAAACTAAAGCAGGTTGGGCAGGATAGGCGGGCTCCTGAGATTCTTCCTCAGCATGGCTCAGGCTCTCTTCTCTGCCATCTCTGAGGCAGCCAGGATCGTGAACCAATGGGGGTCTGGGGTCCACTTGCCTTGCTTACTCCTTAAAGACCACTGTAATAAACTGAATAATGCCCTCCACATACATCTACATCCCAATTCCTGAAACCTGTGAAGTCCACCTTATGCAAAGTGGAGGCTAAGTGAAGGATCTTGAAGTGGGGAGATTATCCTGTTATCCTAAGGGACCCGAAGGGCAACCATTTGATCACACATACCAAGGGGAGGAGGACTACATGCAAAGAGCAGGAGAAGGCAATATGGCGGTAGAGGCAGAGGCTGGAGTGATGCAGCCACAAGCTGAGGATTGCCAACAGCCACCGGAAGCTGGAAGAGGGGAGGAGCAGATTCTCCTGTAGAGGCTGCGGAGGGAGCACCACCCCACAGACTTCTTGATTTCAGCTTCGCAATACCATACAGATTTCAGACTTCTGGCCTCCAGAACCAAGAGACAACGTGTCTCTTGACACCAAGTTTGCTGTCATTTGTCACAGCAGCCACAGGAAATGAGCACACTGTTTAGTAGACATCTATGGCCCAGGCTGCTCATATGCCCAGCACTGTGCTTGACAATTACAGCAGTGCCTCAGTTCACGAACTTAATTCTTTCCACGATTCTCGTCACAAACCAAATTGGATGAGAACCAAATCAAATTTCCCCATAAGGTCAACATTGTCCCCAGCCATTGAATTGGATTCGGTTCTCATCCAAGTCTTTTTGCAACCAGAATCGTGGAAAGGATTAAGTTCATGATCCAAGGTACCGCTGTAAATGTCCCCTGGAGCAGAGATTACGAAGACATGACAAAACAGTGAAGCCTCCTCTAGTCCTCCAAAGATTCCTTTCTGCATGGGAGAGGTGGGCACAGGGCAGCAGGCAGTGAAGGGAAGGCAGGAGTTGGAGTTTTGCTTACTGAGGCCTGGGGCTGCAGCCTCAGTGCCATACAATACTGTTACTGTATTTTAGAGAAAAACTGGAAAGCATAGGTAGAAAAAGGCTACAATGACTAAACTTTTGATTTATGTCCACTAGTCATTTTTTTCCATGCATAGAGATTTTGTTTTGTATTTTTTTAAAGTTGTGCCAAGGTTGGGCCAGGGATTTAGCTCAGTGGTTTCGCCGCCTGCTGCACAAGCGCAAGGACTCGAGTTTGATCCCCGGAACCGCCCCCCCCCCCAAAAAAAGTTGTGCCAAGGCATTTCCCAACTTCTGGGAAAATGGTAGAGTAGTAAACAACAACCACTCAGCCTCTCCAAGTTTTGGAATCTAGATACTGGAAAATAACAACTTGGGGGAGAAAAAAAAGAGAACTAGGTCCCCAGAAATCAGGAAGGATCTGACAGGAAAATTAAAACGTGGATGAGGAAAGGGACAATCTGTACTTTCTTTCCTCTTGCTTTCTTTCTCTTGCTGTCTTGCTGTCTTTCTTTCTTTCCCTTCCTTCCTTCCTTCCTTTCTCTTTTTGAGACAGAATCTTGCTCTGTAGTTCAGGCTGGCCTTGAACTCACTGTGTAGCCCAGGCTGGCCTCAAACTCCCAGCAATCCTCCTGCCTTAGCTTCCCCAGTGCTGGGATTACAGGCGCACACCACCATGTCCAGCAAATCTGAACTTTGTCCCCAGCTCCTGGCTCATGGTTTGTGGGAGAGGAACACTGAATCTACACAGACAAAGTGAAAGCTGGGGACTCCAGAGGGTTTCAGGGAAAAAGATGGTGGTGGAACAGACCGGCGGGTACTGTGAGCTGCAGGGAAAATGCGGAATTCTTCTTCCATGTAAGTTCTTCGACAGGCAACAGCTGTTGAGTGACTCCAGTCCAAGCGCCCGCCATATGCCTGGAGAGAGTGCTTGGTCAGACACTATTTTGGGCAAGGGTTGATTGAACCTGGGACTCACTCAGAGCAGCCACATGGCAGCTTCAATTCAGAGTTCCCAGTGTTATGTCCCCACGGTGACTAGGAGAGAGGCAGCCATGGGATACAGGCTGGAAAGAACCCACTGAGAAATTTGAGCTAAAGAACACAGGCCCCGCTGCCATAGCCAGTGGCCAGGCTCAGTCTGAATTGCTCTGGATTTGAAAGTTGTGGCATTGGTGTCCTGGCCCTGATCCTACTGCCTCCTAGCGCCTGTATTTAGCACAGATCTAGGGTCTGACTGCTTTCTTTATCACTAGCATGAGCAGGGACACAACTTGGACACTGTCCCAAAATTGTAGAACCCAGAAGGAAACCACATGTTCAAAATCACAGAGAAATTTCTTTTTGTTTTGTTTTGTTTTTATTTTTTGTGAGTGTGCATTGTTTTTAGTTTTGTTTTTGGTTTTCTCTTTTCTTCTTTCCTTTTTTCCTTTCTTCTTCACCAGTTTATTGGGGCTTGGGGATTTTTCCTTTGTTCTTCTTCCTCACTTCTTAGCATGCTGTTCTTGAGTTTCATGAATATTGTACCATATTGCAGAATGCCTTCCTTTTTAAGGCTGAGTAATACCCTATTTTATGGTTGTACCACATTTTGTTTACCCATTCATCTGTCAAGGGACACTTAGGTTACTTCCACACTTTAACAGTTGTGAACAGTGCAGCTGTGGATATTGGTGTGCAAACACTATCTCTCTGAGGTCTTCCTTTCAGTTCTTTGGGTATATATTCAGAAGTGAAATTACTGGGTTATATGGTAATTCTGCATTTTATTCTTCGAGGGGCTGCCATACTATTTTCCACAGAGGCTATGATTTTATATTCCCACCAATGGATACCACAAGGGTTCCAGTTCCTCTACATGCTCACCAACAATTATTTTCTGTTTGTTGTTTAAATAGTAGTCATTCCCCTTGGTGTGAGGTGTATTTATTGTGGTTTTGGTTTGTATTTCTCTAAGGATTAATGATGCTGAATATCTTTTCATGTGCTTATTAGTTACTTGGATTTCTTCACTCCTGATTGCATGGATTTGGGCCTTTTCTTTCCTTTTTCTGATAAGGTTGGCTAAGGGTTTGTCAATTTTGTTTCTTCTTTCAAAGAACCAACTCTTTGCTTCATTGATTTTTTTTGTATCATTCTCTTAGTCTCCATTGCATTGATTTCTTCTCTGATCTTTATAATTTCCTCCCTTGTATGAGCTTTGGGTATGTCCTGCTCTTCCTTTTCTAGAAGCTTGAGGTTCAGCATCAGGTTGTTTAATTGAGCTCGCTCTGTTTTCCTAATATAAGTATTCACTGCTATGAATTTCCCTCGTAAGACTGCTTTCATTGTATCCCATAGATTCCGATATGTTGCACTGATGTTGTCATTTAATTCTAAGAACTGTCTGATTTCTTCTTTAATTTCCTTTGTGACCCATTGGTTATTCAGAAGTGTGTTGTTCAATTTCCGTGTGTTTATGAAATTCTTGTGGTTTCTTTTGCTATTGATCTCCAATTTCATCACACTATGGTCTGATAATATACAGGGGATAACTTCAATTCCTTTGCACTTACTTAAACATGTTCTATGAGTGAGTATGTGTTCTATTTTGGAGAATGACCTGTGTGCAGCTGAAAAGAATGTGTATTCTGATTTTCTGAGGTGGCAAACTCTGTAAACATCTGTTAAGTTCATTTGTTCAAGAGTTTGATTGAGTTCTAGTATTTCATTGTTTATTTTTTGTCTAGTTGATCTATCTATTTGTGACAGTGGGGTATTGAGGTCTCCCACTACTATTGTATTAGTGCTTATTTGATTTTTCATGTCCATTAGTATTTGTTTTATATAGTTGGGCACACTAGTGTTTGGTGCATAGATATTTATGATTGTCATTTCTTCCTCTTGGATTGTTTTCTTTACAAGGATGTAGAGTCCTTTTCTCTCTTAATCAGTGTTGGTTTGAAATCCATTTGATCTGCAAAGAGGATAGCTACTCCTGCTTTTTGGGGGGAGTTCCTGTTGCACAGAATATTGTTTTCCACTCTTTAACTTTCAGTCTATGAGTTTCTTTTTGAATTAAGTGTGTTTCTTGTATGCAGCATATTGTTGGATCTTGCTTCTTGACCCATTCTGCCAGTCTATTTCTTCTGATTGGCGCATTGAGACCATTAGCATTGATAAGTGATATGTGATCATTAGCATTGATAAATGATATGTGTTGAATTATCCTTGTCATGACTTTTTCTTTTTTTGGATTCTCCCACTTTGTGTTTAATTTCTTGTCATGCCTGATGGATTCTTTCTGCTGGGCTTCCTGGGGTTGTGATCCTCATTGTCTTTTCCTAGGTTATTTAAAAAAAAATTTGGAGTGTTGGTTTGGCATTCATGAAGTTCCTCAGATGTTCTTTGTCAAGAAAGTATCTTATTTCTCCATAAATTTTTAAAGATAGTTTTCCAGGGTACATTAATCTGGTTTGGAGTTTGTTTTCCTTTAGGGCTTGAAATACATCACTCCAAGCTCTTCTTGCCTTGAGGGTTTGTTTTGAGAAGTCTGCTGTGATTCTGATGGGCTTTCCTTTGTATGTGATTTGTTTCTTTTCTCTAACTGCTTGTAGAACTTTGTTCTTCTGTTGGGTTTCTGGAATTTTAACTATTATATGCCTATGTGTAGATTGTTTTTGATCAAGGCTAGTTGGGGTCCTATATGCCTCACTTATCTCTATGTCAAGTCCTTCTCCCCTACTTGGGAAGTTTTCTGCCATTATGTCTTTTAACAGTTTTTTTTATGTCATCTGCACTCTCTCCTGTTTCTTCTTTGACTCCAATCAGTCTTATGTTATACTTTGCATCATCTAGCAGCTGCTGGATTGATTTCTTGTGGTCCCTTACTATTTTTAAGAAATTTTTCTTTTCTTGTCACTAATTGCAATCCTATCTTCTATATCTGAAATTCTGTCCTCACATTGGCTCATTCTGCTGTGTAAACTTTCAGTGGAGTTTTTAATCTCCTGGAAATCTGTTTGGATCTGTTTTATGGATTCCATTTGTTTCCTATGTTGGCATTCCATCATGTTCCTCAGCTCCTCTAGTTTTTCATCTGTGTCTGCTCTACATCTATTAATCATGTCTTGCACTATGGGCACAATTTCTGTTGTTATCTGAGAATTTATTTCTGACTTCATTTTTTCCAGATCTGCTTTCATTACCATTCTATGTCTTCTCATTTCAACAGATGCAGCCTGCTGTGCCTTTGTTTTGCTCACTCAATGGTATTCAATTCTCAGCAAGCTACTGAGTGGCCTTCTCTCTGCTGCTCACCAGTGCACCAATTCCTGGATTCAGAACAGTTGTCTTCTGGATCCAAGCTGACCTGCTGTCTGGGTGGGCTTCTGGCTGGGGCCTGTGTACACTTGGGATGGTATTTAGGGGTGCCTATGGCTAGGGCCTGACCCCCCTATGTAGCTATTGTCTGGGATGGCCTTTGGCTGGGGGCTGTGGACCCTAGTCCCTGGTGTCTGAGCAGGCTTCTGGCTAGGATCTCTGTGTACTTACTGATGGTATCAGGGCGAGCCACTGGCTGTTGCTTGTGTGCCTATGCAACTCTTTTCCACTGGGGTTGGGGCAGGGCCCTGACTGGATCTGCCTGCAGCCCTGCCACTCTGGACCACACTGCTGTTCGCTGGAATCTGCATGCACTTATCGATGGTATTGGGGAGGGCCTCCGGCTATTGCTTGTGCACCTGTGCAGCTCTTTTCCAGATGGCCAAGACATGGTTTCTGACTGACTCTCTCACTGTGAAGGATGGGCAGAGAGGGGCACAGATGCATTCTGATTAAGGCTCTTTGGACTTCAAACAATAAGAACTCACTCAAAGAAGCTAGGGGGGAAAAGAGCCAGTTACAGGGATCTCTCAGAACATAAGGGCAGACAGCCTGATGGGCTCATGGGAACTGGGAATCTGAAAGCTGCCTCTCCATGCTGCAGTCTCTGTGCCTCCCCTTCCCCTCCTGCTCTCACTGAGCTGGCCGCCCTCACTTGCTTTGTTCTGGGCCCATGGTAGCACTGACCCCTATACTACATCTGCCACCAATGACGATGCGGTCTATTCAGCCACCATTCAGAATATTGAGAGAGATTCTCCCTGGCTTATATGGACTCAGTTTGGTTCTGTCCTGTCCTGTCTTTGGCCATGGGTGAGCTCAGGGCCCCTTGCCATGGGCATCCACCCACAGTTCCATCAGCTGTGGCTGGAGGGACGCTGAGAGGAGCAGGGCAGCTAATGCAAAGGGTGATCCCTTCCGGACATCAGCTCTGCCTGATCATGGTCTATATTGTAACAAGATCCCTGGGAGATGTGTGTATATATTAAAGTTTCAAAAGCACAGCCCTACAGAGAGCAGTTGTTCTCAAAAAGTGCTCCCCAATCCAGCAAACTCAGCATCACCTGAGAACTTGTTAGAAATGCACACTTAGAGACTCCACCCCAGCCATTTCTGGGCATGAGACTCAACTATTCTTTTCTTTTGGTACTGGGAATCGAACTCACAACCTTGCGCTTGTGAGGCAGGCACAGTGCCACTGAGCTAAATCCCTGGCCCAACTATTCATTTCTATAGCCTTTCAGGTGATTCAATGTGCATCAAGTTTGAAAACTATTTCTCTTGGGCAAGAACTGGCAAACTCTTCCCGCACAGGACCATATAGTAACTACCCAGGCTTTGTGGTCTCTGTAAAAATCTGCTGGCATAGTGCCTAAGCCATCATAACCAGTAGATAATGAAGGATGGGCCTATGCAAAATTCACAGTGGCCCTTTGCCAGTGTCCCCATCCTGTCTAAGACCCTCCCATTGAGTGCAGACAAAAGATGTGAATACAAAGGGATATCTCTCCCATGATCAGGTAAGCCATATGGCAAACTGAAGGATTTCACAGATATAAATGAAGTCTTTAATCAGTTGACATCAAACAAATGATTATTCCCAGGTAGGCCTGACATAATCAAGTGGGCTCTTTAGAGACAGTTTCAGGGTTAGAGATGGTGGACAGGAGAGGCCCCCTGCTGGTATCAGAGGTGAAGCAAACTGCCATGTTGTGTAAAGGACCGTAGAGAGAGCAGAGAGTGACCTCCAGGCAACAGCAGGACAATGGACCCTTAGTCCTACAACCACAGGAACTGAATTCTTCTGACAACCTGAAAGAGTTGTTGAGCCTTGAGCCTCAGGAGATCCCAGTCCCAGTTGAAACCTCCATTTCAGTCTGGTGGCACCCTTGGTGCTCACCAGCTAAGCCACCCCTCACTACTGATCCACAGACTGTGAGGCAGTAGGTATATTTATAATAATTTGTTGTGCAGCAATAGAACACTAATAAGTGTGGCTGTATTCTGATGTGACTTTACAAAAGCAGATGATGGGATGGATTTGGTCCAGTTTGCGGAGCCCTGTCCTGGGGGTGGTGAGTGCTTATTCAAACAAACAATTAAAACTCCAAGGGTTATCATAGAGGCCTGGACCACACACTCAGGGAGCAAAGAGGAGGGGCTCACTGAGGCTGCCAGGGGAACCCACCTGCCCAGTGCTCAGTCTGGGCTCTTCTGGGCACTGAGTCAGCCTCCATGATGAGAGGGACAGGGAGGGTGGTATGTACCCCTACTGAGTTCAAGCTCTTGGCTCATCCTTTGGTGATTGATTATTTACATCCCACTTACAAGTCATGGCATGTTGAAATACTATGCAGTCACCAAATTGGATTAAGATCTATATATTATTGGAACCAACTCCAGGATGGAGGGGAAAAAGAAAAGGGGGAAAATTATATTCCCATTTTTTTGCTTAAAAATGAAAACAATATGTAAGAAACTTCTGTGTTTCTTATGCCTCTTGGCTACTGGGGATGAGAGGTGGGAGGTGACTTACCTTTTGTCATATGCACTACATTAATTAACTACTGCTGCGTAACAAATTAACCCCTAACATAGCAGCCTAAATAGTACTACACATTTATTATCTCATAGTTTCTGTGGGTCCGCATCTGAGAAGAGTGTAGGTGGGTGGTTCAGACTCCATGTCTCAGCTTGGAAAGGAAAACATCCAGAGACCAAAAGGTCAGCCAGTCAGAATACCTGTGCACCAGGGCAGGGAGTGGGGCATCCAAGGCAAGCTTGCACCTTCTCTGGACTCTGATTTTTGTTACCCTGTCTTGAGTGATCTCACTTTCTGGACTTCTGATTTCTTCTTGATGTCTCCTCAAAGGCCTTTGTTGCATTGTAGAGCCAGCTCTCACCCCTCTTGTCCTCCCTCGGACACTTCACTTTCCTTGTTCTTGTCCTTGTCCTTCCTAACCTCACTGCCTGCTCAAGCCTCCCTCATGGCTGTCTGGGGTCAGGCTGGCTCAGAAGCATGAGCTGTTGGTTGGAAGTTGCATTATTTGGTACTGGATGGAAAAGGAGCCATATTTGGTGGTTTGATTATATATTTGGTCAGGACCTCACCCTGCTAGCCTGAGATCCACCTTAAATGATTTAGTCAAAGATCAGATGAGTAGGGAGGGAGAGAAAAGGGGGTGACTACAGAAGACCTACCAGCCTCCTCCTACTGCTTGGGAGCAAGCAGTTACCTGTGTGAGACCTTATCTTAGTCCACTTGAGCTACAATAACAAAACACCATAGACTAAGTGGCTGACAGACAAGGGACATTTATTTCTCACAGTTCTGGAATCTAGGAGTCCAACACCAAGGCACTGGCAGATTCAGATTCAATGTCTAATGAAAACCTGGTTCATTTAGCCATCTTTTTGCTGTACCCTCACATGGTGGAAGAGATGAACAAGCTCTCTAGAGCATCTTTCATTTTTGAGACAAGGTCTCACTATGTAGTTCAAGCTGGCCTTGAACTCACTATGTAGCTCAGGCTGGCCTCAAACTCATGACAATCCTGGTACCTCAGCCTCCTGAGTGCTGGGATTATAGGCATGTGCCACCACACCCAGCATCTAGAGCATCTTCTATAAGAGTACTAATCTCACTCATGGGGGCTCCATCCTCATGAAATCTCTTCCAAAGGCCCCGCCTTCTAATACCATCACCTTGGGCTTTAGGTTAGACTGGAAGAGGCATAAACATCCAGCTCATATCATAAAATTCCCAAGCCAGAGAGGTGACTGTGTGGTTAAGATATTACGTGAGTATACAAAGACGTGGCATAGAGGAAACTGTCACCTGCTTCGCATCAGTGCTTAGAATGAGTCCCATCCTCCTGGCCTCTACCTTCCAGAGAAAATTTCCAGTTGCCTTTCCTAGTGAAGAGCCTGCCTCCTGCTCATTGCCGGTCACCTATGGAAACTGCCGCACACACTGCTCTCTATATAGAATGATGTTCAGCATTTCAACTCCTTTCCTTCTTTTTTACATTTAGACAACAGAGAGGCTGGTAACTTCTGTCACCCTCTTGAGAACTGTGAATTTTACTGCCTTGATTGGTTCCTACTTCTATTAGTTTCCTGTGGTTGCTGTAACAAATCAGTGGCTCAAGATAACAGAAGTTTGTTTTCTCACTGTCTGCAGGCCCAAAGTCTGAAGTTTAGGTGCCAGTGGGACTGCAGTCCCTCCGCAGGCTCCAGGAAACTCCTGCTTTCCCTCCTGTTTCTGGTGACACCAGGCATTCCTTGGCTTGTGGCTATATAACTCTGTGTCCACCTCTGTCTTTCTCTATGCGTCTCAATCTCTTTCTGTGTCTGTCTCTTATGAGCTCATTTGTCATTGGATTTAAGGCTTACAAGGATAACCCAGGATGATCTCATCTTGAGGTTCTTAACTAATTACATCTGCAAAGATCCTTTTTCCAAATAAGGTCACATACATAGGTTCCAGGTGGAAATTGCAGGGGAGGGGTGTGACCATTCAACCCAGTACATCACCCTTCCCATTAAATGTGCTGAAACAGACTAGAGACAAATGAACTACAAATGGCAAGATCTTTGGCTATCCCCATGTTAGAGTCAGAGAGAGAATCTCAAAGAAGCCAGGCAGGGCTCCTGTTCTCAAGGAAGCAATGTTTCCATGTGATCAGAGCAGCTGCAAAGTGCCACCTTTGCACCCTGTAGCCATGCCTACTCCTGCCCACCATCTCCTGTCTTCAGTAGAGCTGCTGCTGGAGAATGAGAGAATGCCCTCGGGGAGTCAAGAATCTTGGATGGCAACCTGGGCATTGCAGGATCTGGTGCCCTGAGCTGCGTGTACCCTTTTTCTGCAGCTTCTGTTCTGCCAGTGCAGGAGGTTTTATAATTGCCAGGACAGCAATTAAGGAGGAGACAATCAGCCAAATGGTGTATTCTTGGGCCTGAGCAGCCAGCGTTCTGTGCAGCCTGTCTCAGTGCCAGAGGAAATGAGACTTTCCAGAAAACAAGCTATGTCTAGGCAAGACCCAGCCCACACAGCTTCTAGTCATTAGTTCAGCAAGGAGTGAAATGAGAACTGAGCAGCCCTAGCTGTCTGTGCTTGAGAGATGCTGATAATATTGTGGTCTGTGACAGCTGGGGACACATGGGCCAAGAGAGAAGGAAGCTACTGAGGGTCAAGGAGAATCTCAGATAGGGCATTGATGGCAGAAACAGGTAATTAGATTAAATTTGGGTTTTCTCCCCAGTTCAGCCACTAATTAGAAATGTGAATTCTCTTTTTATAGAACCTTCATAAAACATTAGAAAAAGACAAATAATCCAGGAGGGAAAAAATGGGCAAAGAATTTGACTGGCATTTTGCAGAAGAAAAACAGATGATCAAAAAACATATGAAAAGATGTTCCATCTCTCTAGTAATTAGGGGAACACAATTTAAAACAAATTGATGACATCTGAATAAAATCTGTAGTTGGTAGCATGGTACCAATGCCAATTTCTTAGTCTTGGTCACTGTATTAGGATGATACAAGATACTAATATTGGGGAAAGCAGGGGGAAGGCTATATAGGAACTCCATTTTCACAACTTTTCTGAAAGCCTAAAATTATTGCAAAATGAAAAGGTAAATAATAACTACTATGACAACGATAACAGAAAATGACAGAGATATCACAGTTTACCTATGAGAGAGGCAAGAATTACAAGTTTAACAAGTGGTAGTGGAGCTGAGGGTTAGCTGGTTGTTTTAGATCTTCTTGGTAGGAGGGTAATTTTATGCAATCTCTTTGGAGAGCCCTTTGGCCTTATAGGTTACAAATCCACTGTGAATGAGGCTGGGGATATAGCTTGGTGGTGCTATAACTCAGTGGCAGCTACATACCTAGCATGCATGAAGTCCTGAGTTCAATACTCAGCATTGCAAAAAAAATTAAACAAATAAAATGAATCTTTTAAAAAATCCATTGCGTATAACTCTATACCCAAGAATTCCATGGCTTGCCAATTATCCTGCCCAAACCCTTGTACTTTACCCAAACAGGCAAGTCCCAGGGTGTTATTCAGAGCCCTATTTGTAATCATCAGGAGCAACTGAAGTGACTGCTCACAGAGGAAAGGTTAAATGGTACAGTATCAAACCATGAGATACTATTCAGCAGATAAAAAGAATGCAATACACCAAAGTGAACAAAAATGCATGTTTCCCATACAAAAATGTGAGCCCTAAGTCAGGCTTGGTGGCATGTTCCTATAGTCCCGGCTACTCAAGAGGCTGAGGCAGGACTATGGCTTGAGCCCAGGAGTTCAAGGACAGCCAGGGCAACATAGAGACAATATTAAGGAAAAAAAAAGATAAATTACAAAACTATATATACACTATGATCTCGATGATGTAAAGGAAAGGCACAAATAAAACCATGTGTTTCTGTATGTATATACACAAATGTATATGAAGACCAAAAGTAGGAAAGACACCCTCCTCACTGGCCAGAAGAGTTTCCTCTGGAAAGTACAGTGGGGCTGGAGATTGGAGCAGGCAGGGGAGGTATAGGTGGTGACAAAGGGGACTTTTACTTTTCTGTATCCTTCAGATTTTTAATAAAGCTTTCAAGTATCACTTAGGCAGGTTTTTAACATTAAAATATTTTAAAATAGATGCTAACCTTCTCTGACTGCAATTTGCTGTCTTTAAAATAAAGGAGTTGAGTCAGGGGCCCTCCATGTTGTTTCTAGTTCTGTCCTATGAGCCTCTGCCCTAAGCTACTCCTTCTGTGCTCGAGCTCCATGACATCGCAATGGCCCAGCCATACTGGTGTCTCTATTCCTCAAACCCCAGTACATGCCTGACCTGGGGACTTTGCCCTTGCTGTCTCTTGGCCAGCAAGCTCTTGCCACATCTCCACTAGTGGTCTCCTTATCATTCACAGCTCATTTTAAAGGTCATCTCTGTAGGGAACCTCCCTGACTGCCCAGCGTAAAGGGAGGTGGGAAAAAAAGCCAGGGTGAGGCCAGATGTGGCCTGGTAGACCAGTGCTAGGAGTTGGGGTGCAGCCTCAGGAGGGTTTAAATTCCTGGATGGCATTCTGGGAGGCTGAGGCAGTAGTATCACAGAGTTGAAGACCAGCCTGGGCTACATATTGAGTTCTAGGCCAGCCTGAAACTACATAGCAAGACTATCTCAAAAACAAATAACAAACTAATAAAACCAAGTTTGAGCCCAGCCTGGGCAACTTAGCAAGACCCTGTCTCAAAATAAGGGCTGGAGACATAGCTCAGTGTGAAGGCCCTGGGTTTAGTCCTCAATATAGTGGGGGAAAAAGTGAAGGTAATTGCCGCTACTGCATCACCCAAGCCACTAGTGAATCTGACCAGAATCTCAGTAGAATATGGTATGTAAGACAGACCAGGCTTTTAAGCAGTCTGGAGTTGTCTGGAGGTAAATGGTGCTCCAGAAAGAGTGCAGGCCCGTGGAGGGATTTCTGGGAGCCCATGGTGGGGTGTGTTGACCCTCTGTAGTGGAGGGTTCCCTTCTCCTGGATGGGGACCACCTAGTCTCAGCTCACATGAAGCCTCTAGTTTTCTTCTTGTTCTTGCCTCTTCAGAGCTGTGCACCACTGAAACTCAAATAATTCTCTAAAATCTCTCAGCACATTGATACTCCCCCCCCACCCCCCTTAAGGCTTCTCTTTCTCTTTCTACTGCTATTTTCCACCATGCTCTTTCCCCTCAACTTCCCAAGATTTTGGGCATCTCCCCACAACCCTTCTTTCTTTGTTTAGTGAGATGTGCCATTGTTTGAGAACACTTATCTAGGGTAGGAAATGTTACTGGTTTTGCCTGCCATTCCTGAGTGGCCTCTTGGCCTGGCCACATCTCCTGTGGCTTGAGCCCCACTTACCTTTCCAAGCCTGGACACCTAGACACACTGCGGCACAGCTTCCCTTCTCCTGATTCCCAACAAGTCTGACCGCAACTTAACTCTCATCCTTGGAAATATTGACTTCCTCAGATTGAGGGAGGTGCTGGTTGGCAGACCTTAGCAGACCACCCCTTTCTTTCCAATTTCTCTAAGAAGGGCTTTCTCCACAAGCCTTGCAATAGGGCCACCAGTGGAGTGAGTGAGAGCTCACCACAGCTCCAGCTAGAAAATTCCAAGAGGTGGCCCCAGCTTGGGTCACATGTGCTCACTTGCATGCTCAGAGGAGTGGACACCCAAGCAGGTGACCCCACCTAGACTGCATGGTTGAAAAGTGGTACTACTCCTACAGAAGAGGTCTTGAAACGGGGAAGTATCCCAGGCAGAAGAAACAATGGGTGTTCACATTGCCCCATGTTCCACCCAAGGCCTGGCCTTGATGTATATGAAGGCAGGCAGGGAGGACTCTGGGAGGCTTTCTGGCCTCATCTCTACCCCCAGCTGCTGCCTTCAACAGCAAGTCCTCAGACTTCACTGGCCACAGCCTCAACAGCCCTTCCTTCAAGATACTCTTCTCTAAGGATGCTGCCCGATCTGACTCCTTTCAACAATTAGCCTATCCGGAAGAAAGTTATTTTACATTTTAATATGTCATGGCGGGGGGGGGGTCACTTTTCTTAGAAAATGAATCACCTGTATACAAAGAGTATGCTCTCTCTTCTCTCCAAAATTCTGCCTTTCAAAGAACCACAGCTTTTTTTCCCTCAGAGCTAAGAAACCATTAGAAGTCTTCTACTCCAAACTCCTCCTTGTACAAACAAGCCAATAAGCACAGAGGTGAGCGTTTTGCCTAGTTACACCATCTAGTTTTTAGCACGTGGCGATAAAAGAATCCTGAAAATTAGCTAACGCTTGGGGTTTCCGAAGAATATTTGTAAAGTAAGAGAAAATATGGTAATGAAAAGCTTCCCTGGAAAGATGTACCACATTTTGTTTTTAAGGTTTAAAGTTTATTTATTTATTTTTGACGCACCAGATACAGATTTTATTGCAGCTTCCATGGTAATCTGACTGTGGGGGGAAAAGTTTAGCAGTGAACAAAGGCAGAGAACAGTTAGTCAGCTCTAATATTTATATTGCATATTGGAAAATCAATCTGTTTATTAGTAATGAGCTGAATGCTTCTTGGAATGAAGATTTTTTTAAAGCTGTGGCAACATAATATAATCGGCGTTTACATAAAGTTCCTGCACTGGTTTGTGCTAACTTCTTTTTTCTTTTAACACCCTCCTATTTCTAACTCTTTTTTTTCATAAATTTTATTTTATTTTATCCCATTTCCCCCTCAAGCCCCCTCCCTTCCCTATGTATAAAAGCTTTGTTTCCATTTTTTTCCTTCTATTTTCATTTTTTTTCTTGTCACTTCCTTTCTCCCTCCAAGGCTTAAAGTTTAAGCAACAGATTTTTTTAAAGCTACATTAATATTAAATATAATTTTTCTATTTTGTGCATTTGCCTACAAAATGCTTTTTCTTTACATGTGGCTGACCTTCAGTGGTAATGAATCCTAGCTTAATGCTGCCTTGGGCATTTTGGGGGCCTGTAAACCAATACATTAGGCCACCATAGGAATCAGAACAAAAGGAATTTTTGGTAAAATAATCTCACTTTATTCAGTGGTATCTCTACTTGGCTTATCTAGTTTGGATTTTCACACTTGTCTTCCTTAAAAAATATATACTCTTATATTTATAACTGTCCAGTATACATTTTCTTCTTTAGTCTGTTCATAATTTTGATTACATATCCCAATCCCAAAGTCACTGGCCCTAACTGAAAGAAGTTATTGTGGATGAATGAACAAAGTACGTGGGTCCTGAGATGCTATTGTTGGACACAAAAGCCCCTCTGTGACTTGTGAGAACCAGTCGCCCACATCCAAGGGCACAGGGAGAAGGGCACTCCCTGTGCTCATGCTCTGCGTATCTCTCTTGAATTTGTAAACAACTGACACACAATACAAACAAGGGTTCTTTTTTTAGCTTGCTAGTGTTTTAAACTCAATAAAATGTTTAACTCCATGACCTCTTTTTAAATCCCCTATTCTCTCTGTATTTGAATGGTTCCACACACTGGTTTGAACTGCATGTTTTGCTTGCATATGGGTTGATTTCTATGCATGCACCTTGTAACAGTCAATGTAGACTAATTTTTGGTGCAGTAACAAACAGTGCCCAAATCCCAAGTTGGTACTCCATTCATGCTATTGGTCCCTGCGGAATCAGCAGGAAGGTTGGAGTTTCCAGGATCATCTTAGCTGGTGAAAAGAACCCTAAAAGCCTTGAAAAAAATGGAATGCTCTATTCTGGAGGTGAAACCTATCCCTTCCCTTCATAACTCACTAGCCAGAACCAGTCACGTGACCTCCATTCTCCCCCATGATGCCAGAAAATTAATGGGTCTGGGTGCTCACCAGGAAGGGCCATAGCACAGTAAATTCCCATCTTCATACTGGGCCAGGTAACTGTATGTCTTAGGGAAGCCCCTTGCAAAAGCCACCACTCAAAGAGTTAAGTGCTAATTGTGAACAAGCCCTGGATAAGATCAGAATAAGGAATCAGTATTCAGACATGTAAACAGTCATAGAAGTGCTGCTGGCATCTAGTAGATAAAGGCCAGGGACACAGCTACACATCCTATAATGCACAGAACAGTCCCCAAAACAAAGATATATATGATCAAAATTGTGCCACAGTTGAACAACTCTGTATTGGAGTGACACAAAATTCACACTCAAAAAACAAAGCAAAACGAAATTAAGTCCCTAAACTATAAAAAGTAAAATATTCAACTTGATCTCTACCCTGCACACTGGATTAGCAGTTAGCCTGTGGCAAGAGCCACACAGGTACATCCAGGAGACTGGCCAAAGGAGGCCCTGGCTGGGATAAATGACCAGGTCATGCCTTGAATCACTAGTTACCAGCGGCCTTTACTCTCCAAGTTCCAGTAGCACCCTTTCCCAGCAATAATAACCAAAAAATATCTTCAGGCATTTCCAGATGTCCTGGAGACACAGTGTCCCTCAGCTAAGCACCCTTCTCTGATAGGATTTCCTGGTTTTCCAAGGCCTCGGTTTAGCTGTGCTGCAAAGCAATCAACCTGGCCTGAGAACAGTAGGCCTGAGTCCAAATATGCTTCTGCCCCTGAATCATTCAGTCTTCCCTCTTTGTGCGTCAGTTTCTCCATCTGTAAACTGAAAGGATTGAACAGAATGATTCCCAAAGTTGGTTCAGAGCTTCTCAGATATTCTATTTTGACTCTGTTCCATTCAATGCCCCTTTCCCCAACAAATCCAAGATGGTGAAGTGAGATTTCAGCTGTGCACCAGGATGGCTCAGAGGGGATGAGACAACTACAGATCCAGAGGAGTAGCAGCTGGTGGGGTGGCTGGAGACAGAGGAAGATAGGGAAGGCATCAACAGGCATTTCTGGGGCTGGCACTGAGCCTTCCTACTAAAAAGCCATCAGAGGACCTACAGAATGGGAAGAGATGGATAAGTGGCTGGTAAACAGTTTTGGAGTGGGGAGAAGTTAAAAAGATAAATAGCAAGCAGTTTACACAGAGAAAAGAATAAGATGCCTAAGAATGGGAGGGAATTTTCTCTGTGTGTGTGTGTGTGTGTGTGTGTGTGTGTGTGTATAATTCTGCTACATTCTTCCTGTTTGCAGAAGAAACTGAATAACTTCAGCTTGAATCTGCCTGTAAACTGGAAAAGCAGTTGTTATCACAGGATTATTAGGTTTGCTGATCTTTCTGGCCTTTTTATTTTTGTTCAGCTGTAATTAGGACAGGAACAAGAGGAGAAAAGGAAATAATGGCCCTTGCCACACACATTTCTTTCTGGTCCATCTCAGAATCCATAATTTCAATGAAGCTTGACAGTGGCCTCAGAGTGAGTAGCATTTAATAAAAGGCTACTATTGGTATACACAATGACTCGGGACTTTTTGAAAGCCAGAAGAGATAGACTGTAAGGTCTCTTACCCCAGAGAGCCCTAAGAAAGAGCTGCTGTGTATCTATTGTTTATCTTCAGTTTTTTCCTATTTGTTTCCAGCTATGTTATTGCTTTTCTGTGTTGTTAACATAAATCCCAGGCTGTGCTATAATACCAGAGGCAGCACCTGTGTCTCACAAATATTTTGCCAATTATTTTTGCCCCTGCAGCTGGCCAGCAATCTCTCATCTATCTCTGAAGCACCTACTGCTGTCAGGGACTGTGTTGAGACTGAGGATACAAAGGTAAATAAAGGGCTGGGGGTGTAGCTCAATGGCGGAGCACTTGCCAGGCCACCATGTGCCAGGCCCCAGCAACACAAAACAAGTGAATAAAGCACAGCCCAGGTCATCCAGGGCATTACATTCAGGTGGGCTTAGCCATGATCCCAGCCATCACACCCTGGTGTGGTAAGTGAGACACCTAGGCTGACCCCTGACCCTAAAAAGGAAGGGGAGGCCTTCTGAGAAAGGGTAGGTGGGCTGAATCTTGAAGGACTAACAGGGGGTCTCTAGGTAGAGACAAGCGAATGATTCAGGCCTGTGAAAGGTGTGCAAGCAAGGGTGAGGCTGCTGAGTCACTAGATTATAAAGAGCGTGGTGTGTTTGGACAGTAGAGAGCAAAGGGGCGAGTGAGGAAGAAGACCAGGCTGGCCCACCAAGGCTGTGACCGCCAAGCCGAGAGTTACACCTGTCCCTGTCCAATGTTAACAAACTATAGCCTGTCCCCAGTATTTGCAGCAGTTGTGTCCTATGAAAGTGCTGCAGATAGGGAATTAGTGAACACCAAAGCAAGGGTCCTAAGTGAGGTTAGGTTCCCATGAGTCTTGTTCATAACATTTTCATCAGTTGAGCAACACATAACCTTGTTTGATGTGCAATTCTGTTTCCACACACCTCATTTCATATACAGTCCATAAACATGGAACCTAATAGCCACCAGCACTATGATTTATGCCTGAGTGCCCATCGCACGTATTTTCTCTGTCAGGTATGTCACAGTCTTCTTGCACTATGAAACACCAAACAGCACCTCAGCTCTATTTCGTGGCCATTTTAAGCAGCAAAACCACCAATAAAAAGCACAAATAAGCCCCCTCCAAAAAAGTGGCACTGAAGAGACCACAAAAAGGACATTTGTTGATGGTATACGGGCTGAACCAAGAAGGCAGAACATGGCCTTGTCTGACCTCAGCTGGGAACGTGCTGAGCCAATGAAGTCTTTGCCGCTCTGCCTAAGTTCATGCTGGAAAAGTGCCCTGAGTATTGATTTGGAGGTTACAAACACACTTCAGCAAGTAGACAGTTTGCAAATATGGATTCATGAATAATGAGGATGGGCTAAATTTGGAAACCGCAAACACAAATCCCTAAATCTTCAATGCCTCCAGTGACCACTAGCATATTTTGCTTTTCTCCATCCAGATGCCTTCTAGCAGGAAGAAAGGCATGAATGGGTCTAGGGATAGCTACAAGTTGAAGACTGAAGGTGTGGGAAGTCAGGTAGAGCCACACTACTCTGAAGCAATATTTTGGGTTATTCTGCCTCATTCCAGTGACAGCCCGCCAGGGCTCATTCCTGATGCAAGGTGTGCCAGACTCAGCTAACAGAATCCTTCCCTCTGGAGCAAAGTAAAGTGCCTCAGGCCCTCAAGGGATTCTGCAGGGCATCAGCTGTCAGTAAGGACATTCATATTCATATGCACGGGAGCATCAAGAAGTCGAGGTGTCCTGAGCCTGGCAGTTGCTGTCAGAAGTGCAGCAGTCTTTACCTAGACATGTGTTGAGAGAACAGTCTGGCAGCCTGGTGCTTCAGGATTTTCCAGGACACAGTGATATATAAACTCCTTGGGCTGCTAACTCCCAGGAACTCCTCAAGGGCAGTGATTTATTTGAAATGCTAGACACTGCACTGATGGGTTTTATTTGATATTTTAAAATACAGATACAGTAGTTTCTCATATGGGGAAAAAGATAACACAGTTCCCTTCAGGTATGATCTCCTAGCTGACTTCCTGAATTCAGCAGGGACTTTCTTTTGCCATGGAAGGGTATAATTTATTAGCTAGTGTTTGATTTTTAAAAAACTTATACTACAATGTCAGAGTTTAAAAATGATCATTTGACAATGCCTGGGTGGTTTTTAACCCCCTATAATTTCCCCATATATATTTTTTAATTTTTTAATTCAAAAGAAGCTTTCTTTTTTAGAGTACTTTCTTTTTTTTTTTTTTTTGGTACTGGGGATCAAACTCAGAATTTTAGAGTACTTTTAAGTCAACAGCAAAACTGAGCAGAAAGTGTGGTTGTGCATGTCTGTAATTTTAGCATTCTGGAGGTGGAGGCAGAAAGATCATAAGTTTGAGCCCAGCCTGGGAAATTTAGAGAGAACCTATTTTTTTTTGAGAGAGAACCTATTTTTAAAAAAACACAAAGGGCTGGAGATGTATCTCAGTGTGAAGGCTCTGGTTTCAATTCTCAGTATTGAAACATTTTTAATAGCAATACATTAAAAATTATACATAACAAGTTAAAAAAAATTTTTTTTTAACTGAGCAGAAAGCATGGAGAATTCCCCTGCCTTCCTCCAAATACATCCTCCTCCACCATCAGTATTCCAAAGTGGTGCATTTGTTACACTCAAGGAACCTATATTGACATCATTAATACCCAAAGTCCATCGTTTACATTGGGGTTTGCTCTCAATGTTGTATAACATATCCACCACCATGTGTCATACAGAATAGTTTTCCTTCTCTCAGAGTCCTAGTGCTCAGTCTGTTCCCACCTCTCCAGCCCCTGGCAGCTGCTCATACTTTTACTGTCTCCTGCTTTTTCCAGGTGTCTAATTGGAATAATATTGTATGTGGACTTTTTAGGTTGGCTAATTGAGTTTTTAAGATTGATACAGATCAATAAATCACCTGCAAATCACTAGACTTTCAGCTTGAGGTCTTTATTGCCATTGTACTCAATACACTTAGACATGTAAATGTTGAAGAATGAATGAATGAACAACCTGCTTCTCTGGGGGAAAAAATCAGAACACTAATCTAATTATAGTCAGCAGCAGTTCTTAGACCTTAGTATTGCTTTAAAAAGAGATGCTAATTCTTTTTTTTTTTTTTTTTGGTACCGGGGATTGAGCTTGGGTCCTTGTGCTTGTGCAGCAGGTGGCGAAACCACTGAGCTAAATCCCCAGCCCGATACTAATTCTTTTTATCCTGAATAAAGAATAGCTTATAAAAAATAAAACCAAGTACAAATGGTAGAGTTTAGGTCATGTATTTTACTCAGATCTTAATGTGTTGGTAATTTTTAGAATTCTGATTACGTCTTTCACAGAGTGGGATGTTGCAACTGATAGTATGGCTCAAGTGAAAGTAATTTCTTCTCCTCTTTTTCAAATTTTGTATTTGAGCATCTCTTCTGAGCACTCCTCAATTATCTGACATTCCCCTAGGCCAGGATATTGAATGTCCGGGCAAAGCCAAATATAATGAGAGAATGACTTCATGGGTTCATTATGCCTAGTCCTTATTTTTGGACCCTAGGATCATCCTGGGTTTTTTGACAATAGTTACCCTGCTGAGTCATGTGTAACCTAAATCCTCATCTGCAGTTCCCCTGCTTCTTGGCAGAACCCAACAAAACCAGGCAAGGGGCAGATGGCATTAGCAGGACAGTAGAGGGAAAAGAGAAGTGGGCAAGAGGTATTCCAGAAATATAAAGGTGGAAAGGAAACCATGGGCTCAAACAATAATTAGTGAGTTAAGTCCAGGGTAATTAAAACATGACTGTCTCAGTTCATCTAATTAAGATATTTATATATGGGTGTGAGAATCAACTCACATTTCAATTGCAACAGGGGAACTGACACTGGGAAATCCAGTGATGACTCCTTTTGCACAGCGAATCCTTGTCTGTTATGTTGAAGCGCACTTTCTGACTGGGCTCTGTTTTATACTATTTCCCTATGCTGGCTTGAGAAGTTTGACTATGCTGACTGTCAGAAGTCTTATCAAAGCACCTTGTAAACAAATACATGTTAGGCTGTCTAAATCTGCCCTGAATCTGGGTTTCTGCATTTACAACAGAAAATAAAGAAATGTTGGTTTTGAAGGCTGTCACCTGTTTTTGTAGAAAATACATTTTTGTGAAGTATTTTTAGGACACTTTCAAAGAGAAAAAAATAAGCTGTTCATTCATAATTGGGTGGAATTACCAAGGGAGATGGCTTCTTAGCATTATTTTTAGCTCTTAGCTCATGTCTCCTTTTCTTCTGTAGCTATTTAGCTAATCACAAGGCCCTCTGTAATAAAAATACATTTTCTAGCCTCACTGGCAACTACAAGAGGTTATGTGTAAATTCTGGTGAATAGGATGCTCACAAGAATGTCATGTGTGACTTCCAGGACATGTCCTTAAAGTACATGGGTGCTCCCTTCATCCTCTGTTCCTCCTTTCTGTGGGTTAGGGTGCATTATGAGGCAGCATGCCAAGGATGGTAGAGAAACCAAAGAGATGGGTCTGGGTTCCCTGATGCTCTTGGAGCTTCTCAAAAGCCCTTGACTCTTACTTCTGTACTTCTATGTAAGAGAAAAGTAAATTTTCATCCTGTTTAAATAAGATGCTTTAAGTTGCTTTGCATTTTTGTCACTCAAAAGCTAAAACTAATTCATGTAGTCACTAAGAAAATGCTCATTTCACCTCCTTGTAGTATTTATGTGGGTCAGTGAAAAGGATTATTAAACCCCTGCTGTATACAAAATAGGGGTTCTTAACCTGAGAATCCATGAAATTAAAAAGGGAAAAATTTCATCTTTATTTTCACCACCTTGACTGAAATTTAGCATTTCAATGATGAATGTCATATTAAAATACCAGTAACCATCATTAACAGAAATGTGCAGGTACATATAGTTCAGCTATCTCATCATACCAATTATGTTTATTATAGTTTGAAATTAGGAAAGGTATTAAACTCATTGCTATATTTTGCTATTTAAAGTATTCGTGAAGAGGCTGGACTCTGAACAGCAAATTCTGAATGGAATTTAGCATGTGGGACCCTTGTTAGGGGTTGATACTTGTGGAGAAAGGGAGAGGCAGCAGGGCTATGCACAAGGAGTCCAGGTGAAACATAGGCCAACAACAGTTTCAACTGACTGCATGGGAATCCTGGGGCCTTCACACATCATCACAATTCCCCTATGTTGAGCCTTTATCCCCACATGGGTCAGCCACTAGATGTGGGGTTTCCCAGGAAGGGCCTGGCCTTGGTGGAGGCAGCTCACTGCAGCTGAGACCTTCCCTAATGAACAGAACAGCTGGAGGCTGTCAGCCAAGAGTACAGCCAGTGGCTGGGCAATGGTCCTCCCTTAGACAGGCCCAGATGACATATCTCCTCATCCAGCTTGGTCCATTCCCTTCAGCGCTCAGCTCCACTTTAAAGATGCATTTAGGAACCAGTGTTTTGATAATCTAGTAGGACCTCCTTAGGGGGAACAGAGAAGGAAGCTTAGTTCTCCCTGTTATCCTTCCTCCCCACCAGATGTGGCAAGTATTGGGCTCACAATTGCTATTCTTTGGCTACTCACTGTCTATTCTGGATTCCTCTTGCCCTCAGCTAGCATCTCTCTGTCTCAGGATTACCCAGTCATGTGGCCTAGAGCATGTGTCTCTCAGAAGGCTGTGGTCTAGTCACCAAACCCTTCTATGGCAGGCAAAATAATACTCCACTGTTACAGTTTAGATCTAAAATGTTCCCCAAAGTCTCATGCTCAGAGATGGGGCTTGGTTGGAGAAGGCAGGTCACTGGGAACATGACCTGGAAAGGTGTATTCTTGTCCAAGGTTTCTCCCTTCTCTCTCTACTTTTTGGCCACCATGACATCAGCAGTTTTCCTCCACCAGCCCCTTTTCATCATGCTATTTCTGTCTTAGAGCTAACAGACCATGGACTGAACCCCCTGAAACTGTGAGTCAAAAGAAACCTCTTCTTCTGTAAGCTGTGGGTGCTGGGTATTTCATCCCAGTGACAGGACAGTGACTAGTATAAGAAATTGGTACAAGGATTGGGGACATTGCTATGACTACCAGATCATGTGGTTTAGAAGCCTTTGGAACTGGTTTGCTGGAGGAGTTTGGAAAAATTTGGAGATGACAGGTAGAGAAGCTCTAAAATGCTGTAAACTGAGCTTGATGGGTGATTCTAAGTGTAGCTGAGAAGATCAGAATGCTGATAGGCAATAAAGGCCAAGCTCTGGAAGTTTCAGTTGGGAACAAGAACTCTACTGGAAACTGTACTAGAGACCATGTGCGTTGCACTCTGGCAAAAAGTTTGTCTACATTTTGCCCATGTCCTTAGACTTTGTGGGAGACTAAGATTAAGGACAGTGGACTAATGAATCTGGTGGAAGAACTTCAAGACAGCCTAATATTTAGGCTATGCCATGGGTACTACTGGCTGCTTTTAGCCAGATTTATAGTGAGAATTAGAAGGGAAAAGCAGAGCTGAATGATGTGAAGCTCGGCCAGAAAGGAAGTGCCTGTGAAATTAGGGCAAAGGAGAGTATGGGTGCTGAAAAGATCAGCATTAAAAAAAGCCAAGGGGGCCAGGGATTTAGTTCAGTGGTTTCGGCACCTGCCTCAGAAGCAAAAGGTCCTGAGTTCAATCTGCCCCCCCCCACCCCGTACCAAAAAAAAAAAAAGCCAAGTACTTTGCATCAAGACAATAGGTAAGATGGCTTTAAGGCTTCTCAGAAATCAGCATGACCTCACTCCTTTGTTCAAGGGTGCAAAAATGTAAACCTTTCATTTTAGGAGAGTCCCTGGGACATCTGTTCAAGAACAAGCTCCTAGGGAAGTAGTTCCTCAGGATTTATTTCACTGAACACAGCCATCCAGGCACTCAAAGGCCACTGCAGCCATAGTGCAAATGGGCTCAGCTAATGTTCAAGTTGGCAGCAGACCTTGACATCATTCACATGACACTGGTTTTTCAGGCATGCAGAATACAAGAGTTATGGTATCATGCAGGCTTCCACCTGGATTTCAAAAGAAGGCTAGACAAGAGTCCTTGACAGGACAATGCATTAAGCTGTGAGAATGAAGATAATGGAGTAGTAGAGATTCCAAGAATTTGGAGATGCTAGGAATGTGGGGTGTCTGCTGAGGAAAGCCACAAGCAGCAAGCAAAGCCAACCCAAGAGAAAAGTCATATGGGATGCAACAACAGGCCATAAGAGTGGAGTCACTCAAGCCCTTTGGAGTTTATATTACACCATAACTTGCCCCAGGATACTGGACATGGGGCTACAGGATTTCATATTTACTCATATTTACTTACTGTTGAGTTTTGCTCTTGCTTTGGTCCAACTTTGTTGTATCCCCAATTCCTTCCTTTTGGAATAGGAATATTTACCCTGTACTATTATATATTGGAAGTATTTAACGTTCTTTTGATTTTTACAGGGGCTCACAGCTGAGTTTGCCTTGAGTCTCAGAGGAGACTTTGGAATTGGATTTTTCATTAATACTGGAAATGTTAAGACTCTAGTGACTCTTAGAGATGGACTAAATATATTTTGTATAATGAGATAAATATGAGCCCTTTGGGGACTAGGGGTGGAACGTTGTGGTTTAGATCTAAAATATCCCCCCAAAAGTCTTATGTTCGGAGGTGAAGTCTGATCAGAGGAAGTAGGTCATTGGGTCATTGGGATTGTGACCTGGAAGGGTGTGTTCTTCTTTCTGGTTTCTCCTTTTCCTTTCTTCTTTCTGGTCACCATGATATGAATAGCTTTCATTCTTCAGCCCCTTTTCACCATGCCATTTCTGCAGTGGAGCCAGTTGACCATGAACTGAATCCTTTGAAACTGCGAGCCAAAATAAACCTCTCTGCCTTTAAGTGGTGGGTGTTGGGTATTTTGTCCAAAAATGGAAATATGACTAGTACACTTAGCAAAGGTATCTGTGTCTTATCCATGGAAACTGTGAATGTGTTATATCCTTTTCTACCACAAGGCTGGAGGAGGGTCTTGGGTTCTAGATGTGTGTAGAATCTTGCAGCATGGCTCCCATCCTTGATAGGAATGGATGTTTGAGCTGAGTGTAGCAGCACATGCCTGTAATCCCAGCTCTTAAGAGGCTGAGGCAGGAGATTATGAGGATGAGGCCAGCCTGGACTGCGTGGTGAGTTCAAGGCCATCCTGGACTACATAATAAGACCTTGTCTAAATAAATAAATAAATAAATAAATAAATAAATAAATGCTGCAGCTGTGCCTTCCAACTCTCCATCAAAATCTCTAAGAGCTTCTAGAATCTAGATGGTGACATATGTGATACATCAGTGGATCCCTACAGTTACAGGTCCAGCCCTACACCTTTGCTGGGAAGTGGCTCCCTTAGTCAGACATGTGTTGTATGTGATTCTGTGCCAGGGAATTAAATACTTGGCAAGCCCTCAGATGATGACACTAGTTAGGCTCTGCAGGTGTGAAAGGCAAACCATACCCAGGACACTTGTCTATTCTTATCAGAGTAAAGCACCTGCCATTCTGAGGTGGAAGGTTCCTAACATCATCAACTTGGTGATTCATCATCTTGAAAAATAGTCCATTTTGAGACCAATAATCAACTTTGGTCATGGAGACTTGGTTGCTGGAGACTAGATATCCAGTGGTAGTAGTAGCACACAGGCCGTCTTGTGCATAGATTCAATTTCTGTCTCCACTGCACTTCATTCATGTGTCTATTGGAGAGCACTGAGCTGACCCATAGCAGAAGCTAACTAGCATCAACTACCTTACTGGTTTTGTCTACTTGATTGTCTATTGTCCCATCCAGAATAGATTGTTTCTAATGGATGTTAATATCAAGCTTGGGGCCCACTC